>NW_021680502.1:403834-511269 GCF_001412515.2 Diachasma alloeum | reverse complement strand
GGGGACTGTTGTTCTGAATTCTCAATCTATTCATATGTCAATTTAATTTAATTTCCGATTTTCACAATGAATTTGGAAATTCAAGTTCATTGAAATTGAAATCTCAATGTTCGCTTAAGATGAAAAAACTCCATTTTGTTGAATTTTAAAGATAAATAGGAAATTTTATGGATACTTTGAATTTAAATCGAATTCCAATTCACAAAATTGGAAATTCACATGCGGCAGTCACTTGAATTTCAAAAAATTTCTCACAGTGGTTTTGGAAAATGAATAAATGTCACCAAAAGAAATGTGNGAAATTCCAATTTTCAGGTACAGACGACAATGAAAATTATTAAAAATTACGGAAATTCAGGGGACTGTTGTTCTGAATTCTCAATCTATTCATATGTCAATTTAATTTAATTTCCGATTTTCACAATGAATTTGGAAATTCAAGTTCATTGAAATTGAAATCTCAATGTTCGCTTAAGATGAAAAAACTCCATTTTGTTGAATTTTAAAGATAAATAGGAAATTTTATGGATAATTTGAATTTAAATCGAATTCCAATTCACAAAATTGGAAATTCACATGCGGCAGTCACTTGAATTTCAAAAAATTTCTCACAGTGGTTTTGGAAAATGAATAAATGTCACCAAAAGAAATGTGCAAGTTAGAACACAGCATATTTATTATTGAATAAATAAAAAAGAATTTATCAAAGGTAGGTAAGTAATAAAATTATACAATGAAAAATAGTAATAAACCGCTCTGCGGATTCGCCAGTAATTTTTTTTTCACTTCTCAAGTCCCCAACACAAGAAACTGATATGAGAGAGGCAATAAGAAATTTGAAACGTCGGTGATCACTATTTCCACTTGGTAGTGTTCAGGAGGAGTACGCAAATCATTTAACCAGTATGGCAACCGTTGAAGTTTATAAGCAGTTGACCAAGAAAGAGAATATTGCCCAAGAGAAAGTTACTCTTCAACAAATCAACGAAGAAACCCGAGAAGTAATTATCAAAAACTATGGACAGACTTTCGTAGCTACTCCGGATTCGTGTATTTGTGCTTTTCGTAAATCCTACGCACTGCCGTGTATGCACATTTTTATAGTACGGAATCACTTTCAACTACCTTTGTTTGATCTCGAATTATGTGCTCCAATGTGCTCAAAAGATTTTGTGAAGAAAAATCACCGGGCGCACCGTTCAACTGCACTATCGAGTACGCCATCAAGCACCTCTCCCCCTACTAATTCCTCGTTTAAAGTCGCAGTTCAACGAATTCCACGGAAAATGTACTCAACCCTCAGTGGAAGACGTAAAGAACTGAAGAGACTCACTGACGAAATCGTCAACGTTACAAGTTTAGCAACTGGAGCACGTTTCGAGATGCATCGTGTGATGTTGTTGGAAATTGTGGCAGCATTGAGGAAGGGTCAAGATGTTGAAGTGAAAATCACTCGTCCTGAGGTAAATAACAATCATCACACTACACAAGAGAATGAAACTCTCGAAGATGACTTACAAAATCTTTCACTTTCAGAGTGTAATGTAGATAAGTCACGAGAAGATGCAGCCTCGAATCTTGATAATATCATCATGCCGCCTCCAATTAGAATTCGTGGTCGTCCTTCTGGTACATCTGGGAACACTCTTAAATTTAAATCGCGACGGAAAATGGATTATAAATTTGCAGACCTGACAAGTGAACAGAAACAACGACAAGTTTTGATGTGGGTATTGTTAGCTAGTTGCCCAGTAGACGACGTCTTATGTGGAGATTATCAAATCGAAATTGGCGACATATGTGACACTACTGAATCATCGTTAAGAGATTCATTGGCCAGTCATCACATCTCCCCAGATTTAATTAATGACATGGAAAACTATTTTAATAACGAGGCATTTTTAGCATTGAAAGATATGATAGCAAAAAAGAAATCAGTGACATTGCTTTATGAAATTTGTAAAATAAGTTTAGAACAAGACTGCATTGAGTGTCAGAGCTGTTTACTTATATATGATTTCAAATGTACTTCTCTGCAATGCCACCCAAAGAAAAATCAATGGATTTTCCCAAACTGTAAGAGTGGGAGGAGATGATCATCATAGTTGTATAGCTTGAATAAAAATATATCATTTTATCAATAAGAATCAAGGCCCTCTTGATCCCACTTCCTCATTTTCCGTCCAATCACATTTCGGGAAGACCCCAAATCTTCCCTCTCTTAAATCGCTACCCCACTCGCATAATTTTCGCTCGAGCACACTTTTCCTCATTTGAATAGCCAGTTCAAAATCTTCTCTCCAACATAACATAATAAATTCACCCACTCATTACTAGTAACTAGTTAAGTTGAACTGTAGCGACGCTAAATGATGGAAGAAAAAACAACCACCCCAACTTTGGGATTAAAATTCCTTTCTTACCTTGATGTGAAGAAATTCGTTGATGAATATGGGGCGAAAGAAAATCAGGTGTTTGTGCGGGGACGTTCCGAAAAAATTGAAAGTTCTTATCTAAAAAACTCCGATGCAGTGAATCCTCATCTGATATACACTTACATCTTTTTCGTTTGCAAGTTTAGTGAAAAGAAACAATTAGAAGCTACAGTTCGATCCACGAGGTAATATAGAAAAATGGCAAAAAACTCGTTGCATTGCATCAATTTTTCGCAAAACAATTGATTCCATGGTCGCATGACTTTGTCTTCTATTTTCAGCACGTATGATCATCAATATCCGGCTGTTATTCACTTCAGATTGCCGAGAAAGGACAAGAGTTGCTTGGAAACTCGCGGAATGAACTTAAATCATGAAAATCATGAAGACACTGGTGTGAGTATATGATGGGTTTCGTGCCATTTGATACAAAACTTGTTTTGGTGGCATTCTCTTTCACCTATAATTCATCACCTAAACTGAGCCCGTACTTCATTTGCACTCATCGAATGACTCGTTTTTTGTTCATCCGGATTTCTTCATGTATGACAAAATTCAAGATAAAATCCCACGCATCCACTAGAGAATTCTATTGGTTTTATGCCAATTTCTCTTAAAGATTCCGCAACTTCTACGCGCGTTTTTTTTAATAGGAATATTCGAGAGAAAAATATTTAAAAGAAAAAATATCATAGATTTTGATTTTGCTATGTAATTTATTTTGTTGAGATTTTTTCTATGAAAACTATGCCGAGGAATTTTAATTGAAAAAATAAATTGTTGATTAATTAATAAAATATTTTTCTATTGAAAGAAAAACGAATTAAACTGTTATTAGGTTATTAAATTATTAACAACAATTGTTAAAATTAATAGCTACCATTCAGAAATTGTAATTCCAGATCTCAAAATTTGACTCAAAGTCCGAGCTATTATTATTATTTTTTTACAGGAAATCTTGAGAACAGTTTTCGAGATCTTTACCACTCATCCGATCAATTTTGCTCATGGGGAAATGTTGTTTGTTTTTGCATGATCTACATTTGAGCAAAATTAAAAAAGTTCTCAAAAAAGTACCTCGCGCGATATCAATACCTTAATTCATGATCCCAGACATCAAACAAACGCACGTTTCTTTTAAATTTACGTTTTAACTTTCCGAAATTGATTGATTGTCTTTTTTACAGCGATTTACATTTGCTATCACGGAAAATCGTCGATTGTCGCCGAATACGAAGGAGAGTGTCAAGGAACTCTTCACCTTAGGGGCCAATAACAAATTGGTTAAAAATTCCCTTGCTCAAAAATCAAATAAATATCTTCTGCAACATGATATTTGTAATTTAAAGGCAGAAACAAAAAAGCTGATGGAAATAATCTTCGCATATTTGTGGACTTACTTTGAGACAAATATGGTACGAATGTGTATTTCATTATCTATATATAAAATAATATATATCAGATAATATATATTATTTTTTTAGTGAATGATTTTACTGAGTAATCTCAATGTATTGATTTATCATCACAGGCTGCACAGTTGATATACTAGGAGACAACGACAACAGATTCGAGGGATTGTTCATGACAACCGCGGACATGAGAGTATCAATGAATGCATCGGCGTCGATTTTGTTCTTAGATGGGACACACAAATTATTTAATTTAGACTTCACTCTCATAGTTTTTCAAGTACAGGATTCGGAAGGCAGAGCAAAAATCGTCGGTGCAGGAATTGTAGCATCTGAATCTGAATCGATACTGGGGTGGCTCGCTCGCAGTTTTGAGAAACAACATCGTAGTGCCTGCAAGGCGGTGAAGTGCTTTATGACTGATAAAGACCTTACAGAACGTCAAGCATTCAAGACGGTTTTCAAGGTGCCTTTCTATCTCTGCTTATGGCACGTTCTGAAAGCGTTCAGCCTTACGATAAAAGCTAAGAAATTCACTGCAGAAGTGGAGGAGTATTGTTTGCAGACATTTGAGCGTATGGCTTACAGTACAAGTGCACAGAGGTACGACAAATTACATTCTGACTTCGTGAAGATCGCGCCTCAAGAAGCTGTTGATTATTTGAACGACTCTTGGCATCGTTGTCGCCACGAGTGGACAGCCTACAGTGTGACAGACGGGACTTTGGGCAATAGAACGAACAATCGTCTGGAAAGCATGAATACTCAAATCCAAAGCCTCTGTGATGCCAGGGATACGCTCTGCGGATTCGCCAGTAATTTTTTTTTCACTTCTCAAGTCCCCAACACAAGAAACTGATATGAGAGAGGCAATAAGAAATTTGAAACGTCGGTGATCACTATTTCCGCTTGGTAGTGTTCAGGAGGAGTACGCAAATCATTTAACCAGTATGGCAACCGTTGAAGTTTATAAGCAGTTGACCAAGAAAGAGAATATTGCCCAAGAGAAAGTTACTCTTCAACAAATCAACGAAGAAACCCGAGAAGTAATTATCAAAAACTATGGACAGACTTTCGTAGCTACTCCGGATTCGTGTATTTGTGCTTTTCGTAAATCCTACGCACTGCCGTGTATGCACATTTTTATAGTACGGAATCACTTTCAACTACCTTTGTTTGATCTCGAATTATGTGCTCCAATGTGCTCAAAAGATTTTGTGAAGAAAAATCACCGGGCGCACCGTTCAACTGCACTATCGAGTACGCCATCAAGCACCTCTCCCCCTACTAATTCCTCGTTTAAAGTCGCAGTTCAACGAATTCCACGGAAAATGTACTCAACCCTCAGTGGAAGACGTAAAGAACTGAAGAGACTCACTGACGAAATCGTCAACGTTACAAGTTTAGCAACTGGAGCACGTTTCGAGATGCATCGTGTGATGTTGTTGGAAATTGTGGCAGCATTGAGGAAGGGTCAAGATGTTGAAGTGAAAATCACTCGTCCTGAGGTAAATAACAATCATCACACTACACAAGAGAATGAAACTCTCGAAGATGACTTACAAAATCTTTCACTTTCAGAGTGTAATGTAGATAAGTCACGAGAAGATGCAGCCTCGAATCTTGATAATATCATCATGCCGCCTCCAATTAGAATTCGTGGTCGTCCTTCTGGTACATCTGGGAACACTCTTAAATTTAAATCGCGACGGAAAATGGATTATAAATTTGCAGACCTGACAAGTGAACAGAAACAACGACAAGTTTTGATGTGGGTATTGTTAGCTAGTTGCCCAGTAGACGACGTCTTATGTGGAGATTATCAAATCGAAATTGGCGACATATGTGACACTACTGAATCATCGTTAAGAGATTCATTTGCCAGTCATCACATCTCCCCAGATTTAATTAATGACATGGAAAACTATTTTAATAACGAGGCATTTTTAGCATTGAAAGATATGATAGCAAAAAAGAAATCAGTGACATTGCTTTATGAAATTTGTAAAATAAGTTTAGAACAAGACTGCATTGAGTGTCAGAGCTGTTTACTTATATATGATTTCAAATGTACTTCTCTGCAATGCCACCCAAAGAAAAATCAATGGATTTTCCCAAACTGTAAGAGTGGGAGGAGATGATCATCATAGTTGTATAGCTTGAATAAAAATATATCATTTTATCAATAAGTTTATTACCATTTTTCATTGTATAATTTTATTACTTACCTACCTTTGGTAAATTCTTTTTTATTTATTCAATAATAAAAATGTTGTGTTCTAACTTGCACATTTCTTTTGCTGACATTTATTAATTTTCCAAAACCACACTGTTAAAAAGTTTTTGAAATTGAAGTGACTGATGCATGTGAATTTTCAATTTTGTGAATTGGAATTCGGTTGAAGATCAAATTATCCATAACATTTCCTATTTATCGTTGAAATTCAACAAGAGGGAGTTTTCTCATGTTAGGCGAACATTGAGATTTCAATGACACCTTAAATTTTCAAATTCATTGTGAAAATTGGACATTAAATTCAATTGACTTATGAATAGGTGCAGAATTCAGAACAATAGTCCCCTGAATTTCCGTAGTTTTTAATAATTTTCATTGTCGTCTGAACCTGAAAATTGGAATTTCATTGAAGATTCCACAAATTGACTGATTTTTTGAAAATTTCAAAATTTTTTATTTGAAATTTCAATAGTAAAGTCCTAACAGTGCATAGACCCAAAGGGGCGTGACCCGTATGAATCGATAATTTCTCATTTATCGGAAATTCGACAAACGACAGTGGCACTTCAATTTACACACTTGTATAATCTAAAATCTGCAAATTTCCAAGAACTACGGATCTGTACGGGTGCGTCCCGTACACACCCGTAGACAATTTGACAAGATAATTTGAATTCGTTCAGTTAATTCAGCACCAGTCATTTTTGCCCCATAGAATAACCTGTAAGAGAAATTTTTACCCCGTGGTTTTAGGTAAATCCTACGGGTAACCCGTAGATTAGCCGTACGACCCGTGTCTCCCGTGCATCACCCGTATTGGTGCCAATAGTCACACCAAAAAAGGAATGAAGTTATTATTGTTCAGGAGTCACGTGACCGAGTCATCCCCCTTCACATCACTTGCCCCATTTACATATAAAAAAAGTGTGGTTATGTCCCTCTCACGAACCTGAATGTTCCTCTGTCACGTACCTTTAAACAATCTCCTGAAAATTATGAGTAAGTGGTTGAATGAAAAATTGACGACATTTAAAAACAAAATCACTGGACCCCTGATAAAACATGAAAGGATTTATAGAGAGGCAGACAGTGTCGGAGTGTTTCGTTGCTGAAATCTCTAAGCATCAGAAGCCCAAAGCCCCCAGGAATGGAAAATCCATGGAGATGAAATACTAAAAAAAATCCTTCCAATTCCCTAAAATCAGAACTAAAAAAGCTGGCGAAATCTCCGAAAAATGAAGAGACAGATAACAGATAACTGGCAGGAGACGTTCGAGCTCTCCAGTGGACGAAATGGGCTGCCACAAAAGTGCTCGGACGAAAAAGCGAGTCTTTCAGATTTTCGATTCCAGTTGCTGCTAGATCTTGTGTTGATCAGTCAAACAAAGGATTAGGTGACATACGCAGGTATGGAGAGACTCCAAAATTATGGGTGTCCTCCGGATCTTCTGATCAAGACTCCTGACAATGTTCTTAGGAAATTAATTCATCCTGTTAGTTTTTATGAAATGAAGAAAATTATTCAAACCTTCTGAAAAGTTTGGAAAAGTAATGAGCTATTCGATCATTGTGAATAGTTTTCTGAAACTGTTGGTTTTAAAGGAAAATGTTAAAAAAACATTTTTCAAAGACGTGAAATTCTCTACAAAAAATGTCACTTCATGAATTTTTTTTAACGCTGTGTCTCATATATTTTGACAAAAGGAATATATCATCCTGTTTGGAAATGTTTTTGTGAACAAGATTTGATCCTAATTTTTTTCAGCCCGAAGTCCAGTATATTAAGAAAAATCTCTAAAGTCGAATTAGCTGAAAACACTCGAGGTTCACTGAGAATTGAAGTTTTTGTAGCCAATAGTTCGGGGGTCCAAGTTTTCACACAAAAATCACCTGAGAGAATGCCGAGATTGAACTCCACCTCTCAGGAGCTTCAGAGGGAAACGAAGAGTTTTGGGAATGCCCATGGCTCCAAGAGCTGACAAAAAATGCAGTCATCCACAACGCCCTCCCCATCGGGGGAGAGTATTGATGGTCATAGGATGTATTTTTTATAATAATTATATAGTAGAGTCCGAAGCAAAGCCAAAGATTACAACAAAATCGCCATAAAAGTTGTCTGCCACCGACTGACGAACTTTTTTTTCGTTATCTAGTCCATGATATGAGGCTCCATGCCCGTCTGAATAAATTTTTTTTTTGTAGATTACCGAGGTGGTTTCACTGTGATGAATATCTTCTACATGAGGAGAAATAGCAAAATTTTCATATGATTTTTTTAGCTCACATTTCGCTCTACAAAAAAAATTCCATGGAATTTTTCTTAACTGTCCCCACTCACGAGATATCCACCGACAACGGACCCTAGATGCGTAGTAATTATCCTAGTTTGCCGATTCACTACAAATTTTCAATTCAAAAAAAATGCTCAATGGGCACATTATTCGAAATTCCTTTTTTTCTTTGTCAATTAAAGTTTTTTTTCTTTCTCAATTAGAATTTCATAATCATTCAATTTATTACTTTTAAACCTGAATAGACAATGGAGGAAAGGAAATCAAATGAAATGTTGATATTTAAGTATCATCAACAGTGTAGCTAACTGATAATGAGAGGAATATTTTTCTAATTGTGAATGCCGAATAATGCGAAATAAGCAGCCATTAACGAGGCTTTCCGGGTAATAGGAAAGTCTTCAATGACTTCAAAGTCTTCTGCTCACGCTTGCTACAGCTAGTGGGGACGATATTCCAGGATTATTTGAGTACCTCCAATAGATATTTACGAATTTTCATCGCCATTCTTTGTCGAAAACATTTATAGATGATTAAATTATGTTGATAATCAGTAACTTTAGGAGAACATATAATCGATTTTTCTTTAATTTTTTCTAATTCATCAACCTTCAGAAATATTTGAATTATCTCGATTACGAGTGATTTTAGAACAAAATGTCAGAAGACCTTTTTTATAGAAAATGTAATGACCTCCACAGAATATACTTCGACATTGTCTCTGAACCCTCTAATTTCGAAGATATTCCAAAAAACATGGGATAAAATTGTTTTAATTCCATTTCTTTTCATCAATTCCTCATGAATCTCAACGAAAAATTCTGTCTCACCTTACCGAAAAAAAGCCTCTCCCCAAACTCAAAATTTCACGAAATCATTCGACTTTTCAGCTAAATTGGAGGATTGGTTGGAGTAAAACAAATAACAGCAGAAAAAAATTGACGAAGAAGGCGCAGTTTAAGCAGGAGAGACCTATGAACAAAATCAAGGGTCAGACCAAAAAGAAACTAACAATAGAAATTAATAGAAAAATCTGTACTTTATTTTGTAAATAAAATCATTTCATATCAAGTGTTCTTTTTCATTATTCATTCAACATTAATATTTTACGCTACGAATCAATTATTATTTGTTGAATCTCGAGTAGAACAGCATGATTGATAAACGATATTCGAAAATTATGGATCATGCATCGACTTTCAGAAGAGAAGTGGTGGGAAGTGATAGAACATTAAGAATTTTTTTTATCCTGTTCAGTGTCCCAATTATTTTGAGTGTTATCAGGGGAAAAGAGCAAAAGATTTTTTGTGGGACGCTGTCCACATTGAGGATGCTCAAGGAGACAGATCTCCTAACCGAAACCAACCAGCAGGTAATTGATCTCAGTCCAGCGATCCTTAGGGGGGCCACTCCACCAGTTGCGTCCTTATTCCCTCTGGTGTCTTCGCCTGTCTCTCCACCAAATTGAAACGATTGCAGATGCAGTGGACTTGCATGCAGATGTGGCCCACCTTGAGACCGCCCTGATGAATTAAACCCAGAGTTAACACTGGGTTCACTATGGGTTAATGGAACTTTCGTAGACTTTTTTTCTTCCTTCACTGGGTTTTCCCTATAAACCCAGAGTTGACTCGGAGTTAACTCTGGGTTTGATCGATCAGGGTGACTTTTCGAAAAGAGCAAAGTCCTCCGATTGTGTCTGGAATGTCACCTTTGCGGTCTCAAAGGAGGACTTTAGAGATTTTTCTTAATATACTGGACTTCGGGCTGAAAAAAATTAGAAAAAAATTAGGATCAAATCTTGTTCACAAAAACATTTCCAAACAGGATGATATATTCCTTTTGTCAAAATATATGAAAGACACAGCTTTAAAAAAAATTCATGAAGTGACATTTTTTGTAGAGAATTTCACGTCTTTGAAAAATGTTTTTTAACATTTCCCTTTAAAACCAACAGTTTCAGAAAACTATTCACAATGATCGAATAGCTCATTACTTTTCCAAACTTTTCAGAAGGTTTGAATAATTTTCTTCATCTCATAAAAACTAACAGGATGAATTAATGTCCTAAGAACATTGTCAGGAGTCTTGATCAGAAGATCCGGAGTTCACCCATAATTTTGGAGTCTCTCCATAGCTGCGTATGTCACCTAATCCTTTGTTTGACTGATCAACACAAGATCTAGCAGCAACTGGAATCGAAAATCTGAAAGACTCGCTTTTTCGTCCGAGCACTTTTGTGGCAGTCCATTTCGTCCACTGGTGAGCTCGAACGTCTCCTGCCAGTTATCTGTTATCTGTCTCTTCATTTTTCGGAGATCTCGCCAGCTTTTTTAGTTCTGATTTTAGGGAATTGGGAGGGTTTTTTTTAGTATTTCATCTCTATGGATTTTCCTTTCCTGGGGGCTTTGGGCTTCTGATGCTTAGAGATTTCAGCAACGAAACACTCTGACACTGTCTGCCTCTCTATAAATCCTTTCATGTTTTATCAGGGGTCCAGTAATTTTGTTTTTAAATGTCGTCAATTTTTCATTCAACCACTTACTCATAATTTTCAGGAGATTGTTTAAAGGTACGTGACAGGGGAACATTCAGGTTCGCGAGAGGGACATAACCTCACTGTTTTTATATGTAAATGGGGTAAGTGATGGGAAGGGGAAGATTCGGTCACGTGACTCCTGAACAATAATAACTTCATTCCTTTTTTATTAATTTTCGATTCAATATTACATTTCCAAATGAAAAAAACATTCTCACTATTATTTCCAAATTGTTCTACATCGATTAAAGTGAAATTTTATTGATTTCGGTCAATGTTTGCCAAGTATACGGTCCAACAGTTTTTTTTATTAATTACTGAATAACTATTCGTTTCCAAGTTATGAAAAAGCGTTTCTAAATTTTTTCAAATCATTTCTAATTATTACATTGATTATTTTTGAAAAATATGTAATTTATTCGCCAAGTATACGGTGGTTTTGTCCGACAGTATTGTCAGAGATTATAGAGTTATTGTAGGTAACGTTGTTGGTAAGGCAGAATTCATATATACTCTAAAAAGAATGAGTAATTACATACATGAATATTAGTTTCTGAACTGTAAAAAGGCAGTCCTAATCTATCTCAAATGATTCTCGAATAATAGAAAATGGTTTTATCCGAAAATTAATTATTTCCCTGTTTTATAAAGTTTTCTATTTTATCTACAGTGTACCTACAATACTGTCGACTAATCTACATTCGGGCGTATCAAACAATCGCGCCATCTCCCTTTCGGTGGAACACAATTTCCGCATATGGATATTCGGATGCTTACTTTTTGTGGATGAAATAAAAATATCAAAAATCTCTTAGCGGTCAAAGATATTTTCTAATTTTCTCAACCATCGGACCAGTCGTTCATCGGTAATTCTATCGTATATGGAATATTTAAATTCGTGTGAATGAATAGTTGAACATTCACAAGTTCTGGAATATTTCCACAGGGGAAAATATATTTTCTATCATTCACCGTCTCGGTCAATTGATTTATCTGGTACTCAAATAAGTATGATGAAAACTGCGTAGTACATCAATAATTGCGGACAAATCACCCAATCGAGGATTGATGAATTCTATCCATTTTGAAAATCGAACATTTAGAGCGTAGGGCATTTTGTTAGTCCGTCATTTCGTACATTCTGACGTTTGAAGTTTGGCAAACTTGGCCCCAACCGGTCGAACGGTGCCCGTGAGGGGGATAGTTGTCATTGATTGGTGGATTATAAATGACGTGTAGGGGAAAAGAACGGGAACGTGGAAAGTTTCAAACATCTACGAGTGAACGAAATGCTAGATCTAACGAATGCGAATTTCCGTAATAGTTTGAAATAACAATGACTCAATTATCATTTAAAGTCTGAAGTTGGGAGAAATTAACTCGCTACTGTTCATTTTTTATGTACTAAAATATGAGTGAAATTACGAAGTAACTGACGCTTGAAAATTCTATAGAATTCTGGTTCAATGTTTGCAAAAGATGGTTTAGAATTTAAGTTTTCGAAATTTTTCCGCTCTGATCAATGCAGAAAATTAAGACATTGTTGAAGAAGTTAAAGCAAAGCTTTGCAAACATCACTCTAGTTAGTCGTAACAATTTTGTAATTTGCTGGATGTGCCAAAATTGTTAAAAAAAGCTGTTGCACGTTATATTTTTTCATGGTTCACTTTTTTCGTGTCTTTAAATTTTAAGTTCGCCGCCCAGTAAAAACCCTGATGGAAAAAACTCCTTAAATCCTATTGGAAGAAAAAAGGGTAATTGGAAATAATGACGTTATTACCGTTGACCCATTATTTCCGATTCAGGTTAGTAGCGTAATGCTGACACGTGTGGAAAAATCCAATAGGAAGACCTAGCGAATTCTCTAAAAAATTCTATGCTGAAATAATTGATTGTGTTGATGGGACAGAGGATTGAGAGAAACAAACAGCACTTGATGTTTTCACAATAATATTTTTATATTTCACGATGATATTCGTGAATTAATCGAACACATATAACATATAATCATCAAATTATAAATATCAATTGAAAATAGAATGAACTTTTAAGTAGACGTTATTTACTGGGGCTGAGACCATAATGAAAGTGCAAAATATCTCGTTAATTCAATGAAATTCGTTGTAGAAAAAAAGTAATTCTATGAATAGCTTGGGAAGATTTTTCGTGAAAAAGAAAATATCTCGCGGGGCATTTTGTTCCTTTAGAAGAATTTTTATAGGTATAATATTTCACAATTAATTAAAAAACAAGTGTCAACAAAAAATATTTGACGTTGATGCAACGTTTTGAATAGACCTTTTCATTCTGGAAATCTAGGGGAAATATTTATTTCGTTCATTCAACGAAAAAATCTCCGAAAAAACCATGGAAAATTCTGATAAATATTGAACTTTACAATGATATACACTTGAGCGCTCAAAAACCATGATTTATATGTAAATTCGATAAAGTGTCCGCAAATCCTAGGGGAATTAACATGGGAAAAAAGTGTCCGCAAATCTAGTGACTCTCAGAATGAAAAGGTCTATACGAATAATGTCAACACAGCAGCCATATCCAATATATATCCCGCACTCCGTGACCGTTCTTGCCCCACTCTAGGGACTATTCGACAAAGAGAGAAAACGGCGACAAAATAGCGCTCTTCTTCTCTTTCCTGACGCCCCCACCACTCGAACCCGAAGTCTATTTATTATATGTCTATGATACCGCCCCTGCTGAAGATCCGGGCCCTGGCTACACTGCTCCAACTCATTTTTGCCGACGACCGATTGTATCGCCATCTCTCGTATGGGGTCGTACTATCCGGCCACTAATAGACGAGAAAAGACAAAACATTAAGAACGACGGCTTAGTGGTGTTTCTGAGAGCATAATGTACAATGTACCATTAATTGTACAATAAGGCAATCGAACGACTCGCACAATCATGATTTAATCGTTTAGTGTCAATTCGGTCAATTGTATGGACTAGTGTGTCACGAAACCCATTTATACAGAATCGTCGACGTTGACGATCATCATACATTTCATTACAATTGAGTGCCATTCGTCGTGATTATTTCTTATTTTCATTGAATCCGTACTGGTGAATAATATTGACTGCGGATTGCAGAAGAACGACCGCTACGTGATTTTTGAGCGTTTACAAGTGCTAATCTGGATTTTCTAGAACGTCAGAGGTACACAATAACCTAACTAGTGTTTTATTCTCAAAGCTACCATGAAAACATTTCTGTAATTGGAAACATGCTGATACAATAGAATATTTCTAATCCATCTTCGAAATGTTTTTATGTCCTGTTGTAATTGATTATCTGAAGCATTTGATTTTCTTGGTCGAAACTATCATGTCATCGTTTTTGTGCTGGTCTAGAGAACAATTCTAACCTTCAAGCGTTTTTCTCAAGCCGTTAAATCAATTTCAGCGATTTAGATAATTTTTCCCACAATAATAGAAACTCTACGAACGTGCGAATGAAAAGAACTACCTTAAACTAAATAGATTCTAAACGGGTAAGCTAAAGACCACCGTGAGGATTCTATTCAATTTAGCATGCACTGATCGACGAGTGTTTGAAGAGTTGTCAAATGCATACGTAAAATTATTAATACTTTTTTATCTTTCAAATCAATCAAATGCTAACATGAAAATTCGAAGGCTTGATTTTGGTACCTCATCCATTCCTGTAATCGTTGTTTAGATGAAATGAACCAATCGAGTGGTGCCCTTAAGGATGCTAAGTGGGTCAAGTGCACAACTAAATTGATCATTTTTTTCAAAAACCTTGCATAATAAATTGTGTTAACTTGATTAATTCATCTCGCCAATTTATATTCAAATTGAGTTGGGATGTAATACATGTAAAATTTTCTTTTTATTTTTTCGACCAAAAAATATTTGTTTATTGACTAAATGGTGATATCCGGTGGGAATCGTGGCAACGCCGCTGGTGTCAGCTGATGGTAGAGGCGCGAGGGTTTGTTGATATTCGAACGTGTGTTGGAGGTTATACATGCCTGTGAACAAACCATGGCTTCAGACAAAAATAAAAATTTATTGTGTGACAAAAGGGGACAGTTTATCTCTCAAAAATGTAAAATTGGTGAAACCAGGTCTCGAGAGGGTGTACAAAATTATCATGAGCAACAAAAATTACTGAAAAAAGTGCAAAAAAATCAGAAGCAAGAAAACCGAAGGAAGAATCGAAGGAAGAACCTTTCATTTTCCACGGACGGCGTGTAGTAGAACTTTGATACGCTAGGTGATAATGAAAACACCGTTATTTTCTTAATCACCCATCCCTCACCCCCAGACTCCAATATTCCTTTATTCTCTTTACTACTCATTAATATATCCAGATTCAATCTAATGAATTTTTTAAGAGGGAAATGTCGAGAAACACATTTTGTTGGACATTTGGTTAGCCATAACAAGATCCATTGAAATGATTTCCCGAGATGAGTAGATCCTGAGACCAATGTTCTTTCGCACAATTCGTTTAAAATTCAATTATAAACACCATTCGAGTCTCATTGATTGATAATTACGTTTGAAATCCTAAAATTCACTTTGAAAAAACATCCATTGTGAGTGACAGGTAGGGTTATGTTGACGGGGGGCGTACAAGCCGAGTAGGCCAGCTGTGTACGCTGTTGTCGCGTATCATCCATTTTGCTACGAGCGATTTTTTTCCCCGGAAGTGAGTCGAAAAATTAAGATTTCGTTCTTATTTGCCCCGGTTCCTCTGATTTCGCCTGGATCAATCGATTCAGCTTTTTTTTTTACATTTTTTCCATATTTTTCGGGATTTTTCATGAATCTCTAAATTGGCCAATCTTTTATTTTAGTGCATAACCTCATAAGAGCCAATGCTGGATTTTCAAATTTTGTTTATTTAAATTCTCAATAATTAATACCGGTTGAAAGGTCAAGATTGTCATCTAAATTTTTCTAATATTTCTCGCTATTACAGGAAAAAAAATTGAATTTTTGCTGATTTATTAAACATTTTCACTTGGCACCCTTAATAAAAGTAGTAGAAAAAAATAAAATGAAAGAACCAAAAGCAGCTCACGGATCGTCTATACGGTGACCCTGAACCTCACAGACGTTCTCATCAGACAATGAACAAAAGAGTTTAAAATAGTACTGTAATAACCCGTTAGATCTATTATGTTCGAAAAACTATATGAATGAAAAAATAGTGATATATTCTTCGTACAAACTATGCTCTTTATGCTTTCACTTTCCATTTTCATGTTTCAGCGGGGTCCTATGCGATTTCTCATTCATTATTCTCATAAATAGTTGAGCTCCGTCAAGTCAGGCAGCCAAGGTGCTCGGATCGACTCGGTCAATAGCTCGAAATTACATGCTTTTTATAAGCTTTTTTTCTGTGCAAACCAAAAATTTTCTGCTCAAATATTTTGGGCGTAAAATCGATTTTTCGGATGTGGGCGTTAAGTTAGGCGGCCAAGTCATTAGAATTGGCCCGAAAACCACGCTGAGATATCTTTTGATTTATAAGCCAATTTCCTGTGTTGAGAAAACCATGAAAATCCCAATTTTTCCGGGAAATCCCATATGGGCTGGAAAATGGGCAAATTCAAGGTCATCACATGAGCCTGCTGTCTGGCCCAGAATTATCAGCTATTTATAAGCTAATTTTCTGCACGAAGCAAAAATTTTCTGTCCAAATATTTTGGGCCAAAAGTTNTTTCCGGGAAATCCCATATGGGCTGGAAAATGGGCAAATTCAAGGTCATCACATGAGCCTGCTGTCTGGCCCAGAATTATCAGCTATTTATAAGCTAATTTTCTGCACGAAGCAAAAATTTTCTGTCCAAATATTTTGGGCCAAAAGTTAAACTCTAGGATTTGGGCGTCTACCTAATCGCTCAATTTGTCAAAATGGGCTAGAAAATCAGCTTGAAGGATCTTCTGATTTATAAGCTAATTTCCTGTGTTGAGAAAATCATGAAAATCCCCATTTTTCCGGGAAATTTCATATGGGCTTGAAAATAGGCACATCCAAGGTCATTACGTAGGCCTGCTGTCTGGCCCAGAATTATCACCTATGTATAAGCTAATTTTTTGTGCGAAGCAAAAATTTTCTGCTCAACTATTTTGGGCCAAAAGTCAAACTTAATCGCTCAATTTGTCAAAATGGGCTAGGAAATCAGCCTGAAGTATCTTCTGATTTATAAGCTAATTTCCAGCCCATATGGGATTTCCCGGAAAAATGGGGATTTTAATGATTTTCTCATCACAGGAAATTAGCTTATAAATCAGAAAATACTTCAGGCTGATTTCCTAGCCCATTTTGAACGTCCATAAAGTTAGCGGAGCAAGGTCAAAACATGGGGGTTTTTTTTGTCAAAATTATGTGCTTTTCATGCGTTTTTTGGTGCTCGAACAAAAAAAATGTTGCTCCATCCCTTCGGGAATTAGGGGTAAGGGGTGGAAAATAAGGGATGGTCGAAAAAAAATTATGCCATAATTATGTGCTTTTTACGTGCTTTCGGTTACTGTGAGAGGACAGGCAGGATGGGGGCTGATTTGGGAGAAATAGCCCTTCTAGGGGAAAATTTCTTTTAGGTGTTGAAAGCCAGGATTAATGGTAATAGCTATAAACAGTAGGCCATGAAAATGTGCTTTTTATGTGCTCCAAGAAAAAGGCGCAGAAACAGGGGTAAAGAGGCCCGCATGAGGAAAACTGCCTATCTAGGGGAAAATTCAATTAGGGGTGACTAAAATAATATTGGTGATTAAAGCGTCGTACTATGAACTACAATTATGTGTTTTTTATGTGCTCCAAGATAATTGATCGAAATAATGGAAAAGATGGAGCCTATTAGAAGAATCGACTTCCCACGGTACAATTGAGGTCGCAAATGAGATATCCCTGGCGTTATCATTTTTTTTGGTTTCGATACATCATACCAAGAAAAAAAAACGTGTTTTCGAATGTTGACGCCGAAAATATTCGTGCTCCATCCGGTAGCTGGAAAATACCCCCACGTCAAGCGGTAGTGCTCGAAACGTATATGACGTGACCCAAATGGTTTCCAATGTAACTTTCTACACAAAAAACAATGTCGATGGATTTGTGCCTGAATTTTCATCATAATGAAGGAATTAGGTATACTGGTAACCGTCAGAAACTTTGCCGCGATCGCCATTTTTTTATTTGGGACACCATTGAGTCCAAAAAAAAAATGTGTTTTCGAAATCCGCCACTCGAATTATTCGTGCTCCTCATTTTGTAGGAGCAAGGTCTTCAGGTCGACCTGATGTGATTGTAGCACATCATCTCATGGGACACTTTGTCCCCAAAAATTATGTGCTACACATTGGGCAAGGCAATTAAATTCGTGCTCCAATCCCTCCTATCGTGGACAAATCAGGTACACTGGTGACCGTCAGCAACTTTGCTCCGGTCGCCATCTTTTTTTTGAGGCATCAATGAGTCCGAAAAAAAATGTTTTCAAAATCCGCCACTCAAATTATTCGTGCTCCTCGTTTTGTAGGAGAAAGGTCTTCAGGTCGACCTGATGTGATTGTAGCACATTATCTCATGGGACATTTTGTCCCAAAACATTATGTGCTACACATTGGACAAGGCTATTAAATACGTGCTCCACTCCCTTCCATCATGGACAGATCAGATACACTGGTGACCGTCAGCAACTTTGCTGCGGTCGCCATATTTTTTTTTTGAGGCATCAATCAGACCGAAAAATGTGTTTTCGAAATCCGCCACTCGAATTATTCGTGCTCCTCATTTTGTAGGAGCAAGGTCGTCAGGTCGACCTGATGAGACTGGAGCACATCATCACATGGGACATTTTATCCCAAAACATTATGTGCTACATATTGGACAAGGCTATTAAATTCGTGCTCCACTTTCTTCCATCGCGGACAGATCAGGTACACTGGTGACCGTCAGCAACTTTGCTGCGGTCGCGATCTTTTTTTTTGAGGCATCAATCAGTCCGAAAAAATATGTGATTTCAATTTGTGACTGCAGCGGGTCGTGAAAAATGCAAAGGCCTCCCTTAAAGACTCTTTTCCCGACGAGCATGAAACTCTCGTGAAAGTAATCGAACATCTCGAGCTCCGCAAGTTCGAACGTGAAATCCCTCCAGACTATTGCGCGGAAATCAGAACAAAAAATTGTAAGACCTTGAAAGAAGCGTTCGCTGCAATTAAACCTCTGGTTGAAGACGATCGTTTAGTATCAGGGATGGCGGGCATGAGAATGGAAAATGGTAGATCGAGTTATAGAGACAGAGGCGATTACAGTCGAGATCGCAGTGAAGATCGCCGGAAGGATAGAGGCAACGACTATTACGACCGGAGTCGCTCACGTTACGATAATGGTTGGTATCGACGTGACAAAAGCCGTGACAATTATGAGAGATGTCACGACAGGGACTGGTCACAATCTAGATACAAAGACTACGAACGTGACAGATCTAAACATGACGACGACGAATTTTCAGACCTTGAGAAGAATCTCGCCTTTCCGATATTAGCTGCCGTGAGGAAAGCACTTTCAGGGGAAGTAGAGGAAAAGCCAGTTCACAAATGCAATTGTGATCACTGCGACTATGGAAATGGGCAAGATCATTTACACAATGACAAACGACTGACTCACATGCCAGCAAACCCACTAAACAGTGGAATGATGGAGCGCGAGAACGGGGACGATCCAGTGAACATTCGCAGGAAAGACGGACCCGAGACAGATCCTCCTCACGAGACAAACGGTCCGGGCATTCGAACTGGGAAGGTGCTCGCTCTCAACCATCGGGAGCGAGCAAGACAGAAACCCCCAACGTTCGCGTCCGCGACCTCCATCTGAATGAGATGTCGATGCAAAATTTCTTGACAATAAAATCAGTGATTTAGCTGAAATGGAGAAACCCCCTTCAAAGGCATGTCCTGTCGTGACCATTAGACACTCAGCATTCAGGTAAAAACAAACGGAAGTTTTACTTGACACTGGTGGTGAAGTGAACCTGATTTGGATAACTCAATTGGACCCCCATACTCGGGTTGATCAGTCCGATAAAATTCATATAGTAGGAATTGCTAACAAGATATTATCCACGTATGGATGCGTCGTGCTGACGATTCGACATATCGAATTTAAATTTCACATTACGCCAAAGCCACCGGAAGGCTACAATGGAATTCTTGGCCTAAAATTTTTGATCCAGCACGCCGCAACTATCTCGATGTGAAACAATTTTCCTTGTAATGCTAATGATTATGTGTAATAATACTTCATCATTAGCATTCCAAGGAAAATCGTTTCACATCGAGTTCAGAGAGCCACAAGCTCTAAATGAGTTTTCGATTTATGGCTCTGGCAAAAGTCCCAGATTGGCACTATTTTCCCCTAAGTTAAGAAAGGGCCAACAGCTTTTATTGGATACCGGGGCATGCCTGAATTTGTTTTCGAAGGCTGGTCTTGCCGAAGACAGTCATCAGTAAATGTCCTCCCAGATATACATTCGGAGTCGCCGGGGATATACAACCCATTCTGGGGGTCGTTGTGCTCGAAATTCAGGCCGGGTCAGCAGAATTTAGGGTAGTCGAAACGTTAAGAGAGTCGAATTATATCGGAATCATAGGCAATCAGTTCCTACGCAAGCAAAGTGCAGAAATTTCCGTTTCCCTAGGATCCCTTCTCAAGAGTTCCCTCACCAATCCTATAATCTTCTACCAAGATTTGAGACCTGGGAAATCCTTCTCGATTCCTACTCGTTGCGAGATGAGAATACCCATTCGAGCAAAGAACTGCTCTGACTGAAGAGGGTACTTCCCTAAGCTATGCGTAGAACTAGGATTGACCATCCTAGAATCAGAGGTAGATGTCGATGCGGAAGGGGTTTTCTGGGTGACAATTGCCAACGAAAACGACGTGGACGTGGATCTCGCCCTATAGCCCAAGACAGTCGAGCCCTTCGCAGTGACCATGACTGCGTAGGAGTTCGACAACTCAGAACAGGGGTTTCTGGAGTCCATCTTCGGAGAATCAGACCTCGAAATCCCTCTGAACGTCGCTCAATACACAGCCAGCACCAGAGAAGGAAAAATCGTTCAAATCCTCAACGAGAGACAGGAGGAACAGGACAGAAAACAGTTAGTTGAAACTTTAGTCTGCGAGTTCCCTCCGGCTTTCTCACTACCGGGAGAACCCAGCGGAGAAATGGAGGGCATGGTTTGCCCTATACGCACGACGGACGAACGCCCAGTGCATGTAAAACAGTATCGTTACCCGGGGGATCTACAGGAGGAGGTCGCCAGGCAAGTGAACAAGTTGCTGGAGATCGGCAAAATGCAACCATCGGTTTCGCCATACAACTAACTATTGTGGATGGTCCCGAAGAAACCCGACTCCAAGGGGAACAAGCAATGGAGAATGGTCAGCGATTATAGACAGCTGAACAAGAAGACCCTTGCAAACAAGTTTCCATTACCCCACATTCGGTCAATGATGTCGAAACTTGGGGGTTCCTGCCTATTCTCGACCCTGGACCTGGCCAGCGGATTCCATCAGATACCCATGTTGGCAGAGGATCAGGAGAAAACTGCGTTCTCCACTCACAATGGGCACTACGAGTACACTCACATGCCATTTGGATTGAAGAACGCGGGCCCTATATTCTAACGTTGTATGCATCAAATGCTCGGAGATCTGATAGGAGATGGTGTTCAAGTCTACCTCGATGACATCATGATCCACACCTCGGACATCGAGATCCACCAGGCGAGACTCAAGATGGTACTCGAACGAGTGTCGAGGAGTGGAACCACTCTACAAGTAGAGAAATGCCACCTGTTGAAAGACGAAGTCGTCTTTCTGGGTTTCGTCGTCAACAATGATGGAATAAGACCAGATCCAGCCAAAGTCAGGTCAATCACGCACATTAACATGCCAAAGACGAAGCAGGAATTGCGGAGTTTCCTGGGGATGTGCAATTACCACCAGTTCAAAGAATGGTACGGACCCAGGGCGAAGCCATTATTCAATCTGACTAAACGAAATGTAGAATGGAAACGGGCGAACGGGAGAAACTCGCATTCGAAGAACTGCAAGTTTTCCTCTCCCAGGAATCATTCTTCAGGTATCCAGACAATAACCGGCCATTTTTAGTCACAATCAACTCCACCAACATCGGCATCGGCGCAATCCTCACGCAAGTAGACGATGAAGGAGTGGAGAGTCCAGTTGCCTATGCATCCAGGCAACTGAATGGCGCTGAAACTCGGTACACCAAGGAGGAAGGAGAGTGCCTGGCGCTAGTTTATGTCTTAAACCAGTGTAGATCCTACTTATACGATGAGCAGTTCAATCTATACGCGGAAACAGCAGCAGTAGTCTGGTTGCAGGATACCCAGGACCAAACTACTCGCAAGGCATCGTTCAAGACGAAGACATCCGGCTTCGATTTTATCCCTCACCATCGTACGGCGGAGACCAAGCAGATCGCCAACGTCTTAGCCTCCTGCCCTGTGGATCCCCCAGAAACAGAGGAGGAAGCAAAGGCCCACGGCAGATTTCTAACGATGATGTTCAGGTAGGCAACGCAGCAAGCTCAACCAGGGAAGTCGAGATACCAGGCTAAACCACCAAGGAAACGAGGACGTCCGCCAGGATTCAAAACCAAGCCACGTGTCAAGAAAGAGACCATTGACCCAGCCCAGGTGATGAAGAGCATCATCACCAGGTCTCGAGCAGCTTCCAACTCAACTGGAACCAGAGAACAAACGACTCAGCCACCTAGGAATGCAACTGATGGGAGGCCCAGGGAGAAAAAGAGGGTAGCATCAGCTAGCACTTCGGGGAAGCCTACTCCCAGAGGGAGGAAGACTCAGAGTGTGGCACGGCACTCCCCAACAGGCCTTGGGAGCAGCAGGGTAGCTGCATGCCAAACTCCCGAAATTGAACATTTTGAGGAGCTGGAGGGAACAGAGGGCGAGATTTTCGAAGAACGTTATGGACCGTCTGAAAACCCAGCAATCACCCCGTTGAAAGAAAATTCTAGGACAGATACAGATTCGGAGGACGACCGGGACAATGACCCACCATTTACAGAACTGGTCGCAGCGATCGAAACACCAGAAGATGAACTGGTGCCCAGGGAGGGGCCAACTGAATCACAGACCCTTTCACCTGAATTCATGAACTCGCTCCACGAATCCTTCTCAAAATTCGAGAAGAGTAGACCTCGACGGCAAGCACCAGCTGAGAAAACTGATGAAGATGAAACCAATGAAGAGGGAAAGACCAGAGCAGAAAGCTTATACCAGGAATATCTCCAGGAAGTCTCGAAATTGCTGAAAGGGGAGTGTGACAAATTCACCCCGAGTGAATCTCCCGAAAAGTGGAACAATCCTCCATCGCAATGCACCGAGGAATCCCTAGACAGTTTCTACCTCGCGAAAAAGAGAGTTTCGTTTGCTCCAAAGCCACTGCTGTCAGAACCCATGGCGAGGTCAACGCCACTCCCTCCGAACAGACTCGACGGACTGTCAACTCGGGGAAGAAATCTTTTCAACCTATCCGGAATACCAGATTTCAACAGATGTACAAATGGAAACCCATTTCAACATATCCGGAATACCAGAGGACAGTCCCCACGAAACGTTGGTACACCCAACCACCAGTCAACAACTCCATCCACCTATCATTCCTTTACCTAAAGTTCAGGTTCCTCAATGTCCAAACGCGAGCGCGGGGGGAGTGAAATTCCTGACTCATTATCGTTATCAGAAGTTCTTGATTTGGAATCGGAAGAACACTACACCATTAAATATTCGCGGGACGGCGTCACCTACAAGCGTAGGAATATCGTGCATTTCCTTTCCGCAGATCTCGAAGTAACGACCTCCATAGAGAAATTATTATTAGCGACAAAATTAATCGACCTACAGAATCTGCAGAAACACACGCCGGAAATAGGGGATGTGTTTGGAACACCAACCGGCAAATATCACACATTCACAGCAATCGTGAAAGAACATCATTTTCAGAAAGCTCGAGTGGGTGATATAATGCTCGGTTTACAACACTTACGAGAGGCACTAATCCACTATAAGCAAAAAGCTTTTCGAAAACGGGGAATGGGTTGGACGCCATAGGCTTGAATTCACTTTTTGAAGAAATATTCGAGGAAGACCCTATTACGATAACCGTTTGTGAGTGTAGGAGTCAAATCCCAGACGAAAAATCGAAAGCAAACATAATAAAAGAGGCTCGCGATAGTCTTACGGGGGGTCACAAAGGCATTGTTAAGACTTGCTGCAGGATCAAAGAACGATTCTGTTGGCCTGGAATCACACAGGAGGTCACTGAATACGTCCGAAGGTGCAAAATATGCCGACAAATGAAAGCCAACCGACTCAAAACGATCCAACTGATGGTGATAACATCAACACCACTGGTGCCGTTTGAGCAAGTTGCCATAGATACAGTGGGAGCTTTAACCCCCACTGAACGCGGCAATTTGCACATTCAGACAATTCAGGACAACAAAACTAAATACTGTTTAGCTGCCGCGATACCTGACTTGAGGACGAAAACTATAGCTTGGGCTTTAGCGACAACTCCATATGCAGTTCATGATTCGCCGAAAATCCTACTGTCGGACAGGCGGACGAGTTTTCTTAGCAAGCTATTTAAACAAGTCTCCGAGATCTTTAAAGTCAAACAAATAACGACGTCAGGATACAGACCACAGACGAACGGCTCACTCGAACGTAGTCATCAAGCATTAACAGACTATTTACGCACGTTGATGGACAAAAAGGAAGACTGGGACCTCTACCTACCATTTGCTATATTCAACTATAATACTAGCAAACACGGCAACAGGCTTCACCCAATACGAACTGATCTTTGGCTCGAAAGCATGAACTCCTAGCGAATTTCCAGATGAAAAATAACTCGAGAACTATGACGAATATATAGCAGAACTGGTCACTAATCTAGACAAAATATGATTAATCGCGGCTGACAATCTAATCAGCGCAAACCTAAAGTCCGAAGACTATTACGATCAACATGCACGACCAGTAGACTTTAAGGTAGAGCAATTTGTGGACATAATCAAAGAACCCCATGAAGGAAAATTCGATAGTTACAACAAAACCTCGTATGAAATAATAAGCATTTCTGAAAATGGCACCCTATATTTAGAAGATGAGAACTTGGAGGTAATTAGGAAATATCCCAACAAAGCCAGATTAGCCCCTGATTAATGGTGTTCACTGTATTGGCTATATGTTGTTCTCCTTGTGCTAGAGAAGAGAAGAAGAAAAAGGGGGGGGACAGTGAAAACGGATACGAACAAGTGCGGGTGACACGGGCGTGCTCTAGCGTCAAAAATGTGGACAAAGACATTAATTAGCGGACTGTGGATGTCCCTGTTAACCCTACCCCTGGGAAGTCAACCGAAAGATGAAGAGCAGTTCAACGTCAGATATAGCCAGAATCATCCAGGACTCTTCTATGAAGATATCGGGCGGATAAAGCTGGTCGAGAAGGAATGGCAAATTATCATCACCGTTGACTACTCCGCATTCCGTGCAAAACTCACCAATGGAATAATGCCTCCAATATTCCGCCGCTTGGGACCAATGCATAACTACGTTCAGCCCCCAAGATTGCCAACAGTATCTGAGAAAGCATCAATTCCAAACTCTGCAACAGAAGGGAAAAATGATGAACCAACATCTAGCCGAGATACTTCCATCGCCAAATGAATATGAAGAGAGTAAAACCGTTAAAAGAGCCCCGTTACGTGGATTCATAGGATCAATCTCGCGATCCCTATTCGGCACTATGGATTATAACGATTTTGAACACATTAATAAAGATATCGATAAACTCTATAATAGCCAGAACCACACATAATCACACATCTGGTCAATAATGCAACACACATAATCAGGTCGGAGATTGACAGGATGATGGAACACATGGAGACGTCCAGGAAAAACATGAAGATCTTAAGAAATGCCACAGAACATTCACAGCAAGAGCTGAACCGCCAGGCAAACTCCATCGCGTTGTTGGAAATGTCAATGAAATTTCAACACGTGTGCAACGAGCTAATCCACTCAACGAAAATTCTCCGAGATTCTACAGAGACGATTATCGAAGCGATTGATGCTGCAAAACACGGGAGGATCACTCAAACTTTCCTCACCCCAGAGCAGTTGAGTCAAGCAGCGGAGAACATCCGTAGACATCACCCGGAATTAGAATTCCCCATCCCCAAAGGCAAGACAGATTATCCTGCGTTATCGAAAGTCAGCACGATCCACGCGGGTCACACAAACGGAAAGGTTTTGATTATAATTACCTTGCCATTATTGAGCCGACAGGGATTCCAGATCTGCGAAATTCATCCCTGTGCAAAAGCACAGGGAACCACCAACGGAATGATGACGGCATGGATAAAGCCAAAGAAGCCCTACCTCCTTATCACTAAAGACCGCTACTATTACGCACAGTTGGAAAAAAGACAGTTAGACCAGTGTTCAAGATTGGGGAACCAGTTAATCTGCTGGCCAAAGTTTGCGATCTCCAGCTCAACGATGAAGCCAGTTTGCGAAGCGATGCTGCTTTTGAGACTAGAACAACTTACTCTTAAATTATGCAACATCAGAATCTCACCATCAACCGGCATAGAATGGACCAATCTGGCCAAATCCGACCAGTGGTTGTTCTCGACGACGGAAGAAGAGACTGGCAGACTATACTGTCAAGGGAAATTCGTGGCTTCATTCCAGATCAAAGGCACTGGAATCATCGCCCTAAACCCCAGCTGCTATGTACTGACACCTATGGACAGAATAACGCACACCGGTGTGCTGGGGGCGGCCGAAGCGGAGGTTCACTTGCCAACGGTGAATCTTAATCTACAGGAGGTGATGAAGAATATTTCGAGAGAAGACCACAGGCAAGACACGACAGAAAGTATTAGATTACTCACAATGCCCGAATTAATGAAAGGCAAGAACATCGAGATGAGCCTCGATGAAACACAAAGAGAACTTGGGCAGATAGGACAGCAGAAACAAGAATCTTATCATCACCGCCTGATTACATTTGGATCTATTGGAGGAATAGGACTCATCTCACTGTTGGGCACTGGCTACGCATTGTGCAGCAGATCAACGGTCATCAGCGTAGTCAAATGGGTACTGCGATGCGGCGGCTGCAGGATCTGCAGACCTACGAAAAAGGAATCCCCGTCAAAAGTTGAAAATCCAATGAAATTGCAACAATCCACCTCGGTATCACCAGCCGTGATACCAGTCGAACAGCACCGGAGATCAGGATCAACGTCGATACACGATCGCCCTCGAGCAGGTTGTCACCCAGCCAATATCAAGCCGCGCAGCAGCAGTTACGTCACCACGACGTCAACCCATCATACTAGACTACTGAACCCTGTAAATACCAGATAAGATAAGTAACAATAATAAGCAAATAAAGGGGGATCAGCAAGTAATACTAATTATTGAAATCTTGTAAATGGCGAGAAAATACAAGCTATGAAAATAGAGAAACTAATCTCCAGAATAACGAATAAGATTGATATATATACTGACATTCTCTTCCCATGCAAAATAATTTATAATATATGTGTAAAGGGGGAGGGGGAAAAGACACCAAATTCAAAATAAAACTCAATCTTTCCCTTCAATAACACTTTTCCTCTACTTCAGTCATATCAAAATTTAAACTTACCAAATTTTCCAATACCTCACCCTTCGACTGAGTCCTCAACAACCTTATAAACCCGTCCATATCAATGATGAATCAAACATCTATTTCCCAACTTCCTTTTCTTCCGTCGCTTAAAGAAGGGTTTTCATTAGTAATAATAATAACAATAATAAATAGGGGATATACAGGAGCAAAATAAAAGAAAGGAAAAAAAAACAAAAAAATCATTCAGACAGGTGCAGGCAGTCAAAATGTCAAAACTAGCAATCTGAAATAATCCAAAAATTAATAATTTACTATTAAAATGTCGTTCATATGTAAGACTAGTAAGAGGGAGAGATAGGCCAAATTTCACGATTATTGAGCACAAAGATTGCAAAAAAAAATGGAGAAACTCACCAAACGATCACGAAACGAATAATTCAAAATCTTTCTTTTGAGAATCACGTTAAAAATTCACGGTAATATATCACAAATTAAGACAGCTCTATGCATCTGACTAATTTCAACTGACTGCAAGGACGTGGTAGTGAGCGTCACAGCGGCCCGAATGTAACTCGACTCGGGGTCGTCTTACAAGAATGCAACAGCTCAGCGCTACCACTAACCCACTGAAACACAGAAAGAAAAGAGGAAAACAATGTGATAATTTAAACTTACTTTCATTCTGAATCCATCACTTTTCAAAGAATTCTTTAATCAATTTCGAGTCACTTTAAGTTAACCCAAACCTCTTGCAACATTGAAATGTAATCCATGGATGAAGCCCAATTCGACGTGAAAAGTCCACTCATGTGATGAATGCACTTCTCACGGGGGGATGTGGTGTTTGAGAATATTCAATTTTATTCTCTTGCAATATTTAATGAACAAAATAAATCATTTTTTTTTCATTGAAAGAATATTCTGGAGAATCGAGCTAACGAAACGCTTCGATTTTCCAACATCAAACACGGCCTGATCAACGGAATGTGATGAATAAGGCGGAAATTTCGAAATAATGGGAAAACAGCATCGAACCACCTGCACTCGGGCATTGACCGGGATCGCACTTGCCAAAATTTTACAAAACTACAGTCAATCTTGTCCTAGCATCGAAACCGAGCATACAAAGGGGCGAACTCCTCACGAGCATTAGATACCTGATTCCGGAATCAGTTATCACTTCTGCCCGGCGTTTATCTACTGTTCCGAGTATCGGGAAACCCAATCACAATTACGCACACCTTCGTAGTGATTAATCCCGCGCATCATTTAAGCTATAACAACTTATACGGTACTGGCCGACGGGGTGCAAAATTACCTGTTACGGTCACAGTGTAAAGTTGTGAGAAGAACTCAATCCATAACTGAATCAAGGTTCATTTCGAAAATCTAATAACCATTAACTATTGTTAATCAATCGAAAACGACTGATCGGGAGATGGAGAGTCAGAACTGCTAGAGAGTGAGTAACCTAAGATCATGTTAATCTGGCGTCGGGGGTTTCTTCTCTTTGTTTCTCCCTAATACTCTCAAAACTTTTGTCAAAAATTTGAATCAATATTGTCAACAAAGCTTAAAATCTCGATATTTCCATTCAAAATTATTGTTGTTCTGAATAAATTTTATGTTAAAATCAATCAGTTAAGTTTATTAGATTAATACCGTCAATTCCTTCATGAAACAGATGTGCCCAGCACTTCAAAGGTAAGGATCTACGCTAAACAAAAATAATTTTTTTATTGCCCGGTCAGGAAAATTGATCGAATATTAAATATATATCCTGTCAATTTTCCATATCCAACACAGGTACAAAAAAGAAATAATTGTGATTCCCTCCTATCCTCTTTTGGATGCAATTTTGACTGAAGGGCTGTTGGTATCTTGACTATCTCTACTTGTATTGTCTATCAGTTCTCTTTTTATCTCTCGCGATATCAGGCTTCTATACTCTGATTTTTTTTCTCAAAATCTCATCAGAATATTGAGATATTGCCTTTTTGATTTTGAGTCGTTCGCAAATGTGGACCTGAAAGACAAGAAAATTGAATGATTTTGTTGGTTAGAAGAAGAAATACACATCCATTCACTACAGTAGCCACCACTTCGAGCATGTAGATTTCGGAAACGGGCCGTTCCATACTATTTCTGTCGACTTTTTTTAAATTTCGATGAAAATTGAATTAAATAAGCTTTTAAAAAAATTATAACTCAATAAATATAAATTTTACCAAAGAAGTGCAAAAGAACTTTTTTTTCAAAACTTGTCTAAATTTCGGGGAAAAAATCGAGACTCAAAAAAGTTGAATTGACAATGAATTATCAATGAACAAATTAAAAAGTTAAAAATAAATCATGACGGCGGGTCGCGAAAAAATCGGAAAAAATAAATGTTATAGAGTAATTATCGAAGAATTGCCGGTACAATTGGCGTTCACTAATTTCCAGGAGTTCCCGAGATATTGACTTTTTTATGAGGCTCGGCTGACTAGAGCGGACATGTCAGCGTGCTACGGTGAGTGGAAGAGTTGAATTGACAATGAGTTATCAACAAACAAATTAAAAAGTTAAAAATAAATCATGACGGCGGGTCGTGAAAAAATCGGAAAAAATACATGTTATAGAATAATTATCGAAGAATTGCCGGTACAATTGGCGTTCACTAATTTCCAGGAGTGCCCGAGATATTGACTTTTTTATGAGGCTCGGCTGACTGGAGCGGACATGTCAGCGTGCTACGGTGAGTGGACTTGGTACCATCTCCGATGCCTAGGTTCTCAGTGTTCTCAGTGTCTGGGGAATAAATATATATTGTAATCGATTGTCTACGATTGAATTCAATTGTTAGTCAAATTCAAATTATAACCCATTATCTAAAAACCAGTAAGATCAATTTATTATCAAAATCTGGGGGAACATTTACAAATATACAATGTTACATGCATCAGACATGGCTATTTCACTATTTATTTGATACTACACGACATTGTGAATTGGAAATTCATCGTCAAGAAAAAAAAGGTTACACTGAAGCTTATGGGTATTGGTAATTGGCACATAAGAATGAAATTGACGGGTTCCGGTGATGGTTGAAGCATTGGAGAATCGAGTTTTCAAAGACTGTTCCTCTAGTCTATGTTCTTCATTTGTACAGAAAATACTTTCTATTGATTCTATTGAGTCTGGCGAATTCATAAAAGTCTTCTGGTGTTTCAATTTGATTTTCACACGGTCACCGTCCCACCGATGCCATCACATGGTGATTTTCCATGGGATTCCATTGTGAATAAGTAATGTAAAGTCGCGAGTACCTGTGTTACAATCCCCCGAAATTCATTGTTGATTGAATTTCGAAGAAAATACCATGCTGACAATCCATTGGGTATGATTCACGCCGCACGTTTTGCTAACATGGCGTGTATCGGGGGAAATCTGTGACTGGCGCCGTTTCATAAAAAACTCAATATCTCAAGATCTATTGCAGATTAGTGAACGCCAACTGTATCAGCAATTCTTCGATACCTACTCTACAACATATGTTTTTTCGGTTTTTTCGCGACCTGTCGTCATGATTTGTTGTTAACTTTTCAATTTGTCGATTGATTAATTCATTGTAAATTCCATTTTTTTGAGTCTGGATTTTTTCCTCTGAAACTTACACCTATTGTGAATAAAAAAGTTCTCTTGCACTGCTTTGATAAAATTCATATTTATCGAGTTATAATTTTTGTAAAAATGATTCCTGGCCCAACCTAAGATTTTTATTTCGTGTAACTCGAAAAAACTTTTTTTTTCAATAACCATTCAAGGCATGCATGAAATAAATCGAGAATATATTTAATTTTTCTTGAAGTTTGAAAAAAAGTCTTTCGATTTGATTGAAGTAGTATGGAATGCCCCAAACATGATTTCTCTAGCAATGATAATTTTTTTTTCGCTATTTCTCATCTCTACATATTCTCAATTGATCCCTTTACATAAACAAATTGCTCGAAATCATTTTTCTACTTATATTGTCAGGTGAAATCCTTATGAATCATCCAGCAATCCTAGCGTTAGCATACTACCCACTACTCATTCCCCGTATCAGTCAAGTTGCCTGGAAGACGGCGAGCAGAGCGTATGCTATATCAGCGAATTCTTAAAGCTTACAGCCAAAAATCGATCTTTCCCAAAGTATCTACTATTTGGAGAGATATCTTTTACAGCAAACCAAATTAAAAGCTTTTACGCGATTTAGAACAATCTCAAACAAGTCCTTAAAAGTAAAGGAGAGGCATCTGCCTTTAAGGTTATGCACAACATGGATACTAAGCATCTACCCAATCCCTCACAAAATCCCCCTCTTCAAAACGGCAAAAATCAGCCTTTTTCAGATGAGATTTCCAAAAGGATTGGTGGAAAAAGACACTCAGATTCTCCAAAAATATCCAAAGATGATATCAGTACCAAAAACAATGCATCAACATTTCTAACATCAAACGGTTATGATAAATATGTAAAATCCTCATTGCTTATCTTTATCACCTATGACAATGATCAGCGTCAAGATATGAGACCAGAAGAGGAATCGCCCCTAACAGCTTCAAAGAAGCGTAACATTGGTCGTCTCCACCCGATGGAGATTGGACAAATTCTTCTGAAGAAGGATCGAGTAGAATGCAGGGTCAAGAGAAAAGGAGCCAACTTGTTTCAAGTAACTTTCCTCAGTTTCAAAGATGCCAATCGCCTAGTCGAAATGCAAAAGGATTGACTCCCAAAGAATTGGGTGACTTACATTCCTGACTTCAAAGTCACTAGGGTAGTGATAGGAAAGGGCATTAAAGAGAACTGGGATGAAGCAAAGATCAGGGAAAGCCTTCAATGAAAAGCTAGAGAATTTACAATCGTAAAAATAGAAAGATTCTCTAGAAAACAAGCTACCAAAGATGGTCACATTTTCGTACCAACTAGCATTGTAATATTTACCCTAAGGGGACCCACATACCCTGACAGGTTTATTATTTACAAGAATATCATCAAACTCGAGGTGTACGTACCCAAATTCAAGCAATGCAAAATATGTCAGCGTCCAGGACATCTAGAAAATCAATGCAGAGCTTCATCGGAGAGATGTGCCAAATGTGGATAGAACCACAACCTCAACTCTTGTACAAGCATCCACAAAAATTATATTAATTGTGGAGGCCTCCATGACACCTCAAAAGATTGTCAATCAATAATCAGATAAGAGATGACCAATTTTGTTTCTACCAACCTAAATTGCAGCAATAAAGAACTAATAGTCATGATAAAGATAAATAAATTGGATTCAATGGCCCAGGTTCAATTGTGGCTTAAAAATCTGGGTGAAGATCAAACAGGAAAAATAAAAACACAATACTCCTTAAATTCATGGATCCCTCCAGTAGCCTTCTCTTACCCAACGCTCCAAAATTCAACAGCCACACCTGTTTTCTCAGGAACCCAGTCACTTAGTAAGAAAACCGCCAAAAATCAGAAATCAAGAAGGAAGATCCCTAAAACGAATTTTCATACTGAAAATGGGTTTAACGAAGATTTTCCTCAACTGCTAAATACACGTAAAAATACCGAGAACTCACAGAATCCACAACAACTTGCCTCCACCCATCAAAATAAGCCCCCAAATCAAGCAGAAGAAGAACAAATGAACACGGATGACTTGGAATTCTCTCCTCCTCACAACACGACTTTGGACCTCAACATTGTAAAGCTGATGACTAAGAACCTAGAACAGGAAACGAAGGCGTGTTTACCCACAAAAGGAGACAACACCTCATCCGCACCGTTCGAGAAGGCCTTACTCCAAGATCCACTTCAATTTACATCCAAAGGAATCAGACAAGTACTTTCTGATATTACCAATCATCAGAATCTAAACACTCCACTTGGACCTTATAACAAATCTTTTATCAAAATTCATCAATCTTCAGTTACAGGGGAAAACACATTTCCTAATACTTTCCATTCCTAAAATTCAATTTAAATTCAAAATAAATCTAAAACACAATTTCAAATCCAAATAAACATGTCAGAGAACTCACATTCATTATGTTTATTTTATTTTTATTTATTCAAGTTACTGCTCTTCAGAGTCCTTTCCTATAGCAGGACTCACATTTGAAAATAGCTTAATGGAATTGCAGAGGATTAAAAGGAAAATTGTATGAAATTCCTTGTATTTCAACAGAACACGATTTTCTACTTCTGTCAGAAACTAAACTAATCAAAAATAAACTATGTAGTATAAAAAATATGCAGAGAAGATACGAAAGAGTTTGGTGGAGGAGTCGCCATAGGTATCAAAAATGGAATAATATATCAAAGAATCAATCTTCAACATCCCATTTGCAATGAAGAAGAATTTGAAACAATAGCAATTTGTGTAAACTTTACTGATAAAAAGAAATTATTTTTATTCAACGTTAATAGACCTCCAGAACACAATACATCTGTTCAATCGTGTATTACATTTCTATAAGAAATAAGGAAAATCTCCTCAACTAATCCTGTCATTATTGCCAGAGATCTGAACACAAAACATCCATCGTGGGAAAGTCACAAACACAATCCCTCCGGAAGAAACCTAAATGACACAATACAGTTTTCTGACCTCCACATTCTGAACAACGGATTTGCCACTCACCTAGATAAATCCACCAACTTCTTAGACGTCTTGCATCTAACCATTTGCAGCACCGATATTGCCCCAAAATGTTAATGGGAAGTATATAATTTAGCCTTAAGAAGTGATCACTTCGTTATAAATATTGAGATCAATCACATTGAAATAAAGAAAAAAACTCCAAGACCGGGTTTCAACGTGAGAAAAGTTGACTGCAATAAATTTAGAGCCATTAAAGAAAAAAGCACTGAAGAAGAAATAACTAAAGACAATTTCTTCACAGTTTATTCGGAAACCATACAAAAAATCAAATTCCCTACTACCATCAGGAGCTAAAAAAATTGGAGAACAAAGATCCTAAATTAAAGACAGATTATTGCTATTCTTATCATTGGACAAGAATAGCAATAAAAACAACAAACAAACAGAAAAGAAATCAAAAAATCGAAAAGGCAAGAAAAACAATTTCAAAACGGGCTGGTGGACAGAGGAATGCGACCAGATGATAGAAAAAAGATCTACAGCTTTAAAAAAATTTTTAAATGATTATTCAAGACGTAACCTGGAATTACTCAAATTAACAATTAAGGAAACCCACGAGGAACTAAAAAACATTAAAAAAGCACATTTCCAAGAATTTGCTTGTTCTCTTAACACTCACTCCTATCTCAAAAGTTTGGGAAATAATAAAAGTTTTCAATAACTGCAAAATTTCAAACAACGAAATAAATGATCAGATTCGAGACAAATTAGATAAAGCAATGTAAAAACTCGCTCCAAAACAGCAAAACTCAATGAACGTCAACACAATAGGAATATCATCAAATAAAGGTCAAACTCGTGTAAAAAACATCTTCCCGGCTAAAATTGAGGAAATCGAATCCATTATTAACAAAAGCAGATCAAATACAGCGGCTGGAGAGGATGGCATCTCTAATTTCATAATTAAAAAGCTGCCAAAATCAATAATATCTAAATTAACACAAATCTGTAATTGGATCTTAGAAACTGGAGAAACTCCAGATGACTGGAAAAACTTCGACATCTGTCTAATCCCTGAACCAGGAAATAACAGACCGATAGCTTTATCTCAGTGTCTCATGAAAATTTTTGAAAGAATTGTGATGAATCCTCTAGAATATTTTGTTGAAACTGCACACATCCTACCAACTCAACATTTTGGTTTCCGAACGGCCAGATCTTGCATAGATAATCTATCTATTCTCACCACGGATGCATCCAATGCTTTTGCTCAGCAAAACCACTTGGGAGTAGTTTTCCTTGATATCGAGGGCTCTTATGATAACACCATCCCTTAATTATTGGTAAAAAACCTAGAAGAACTAAGATTACCTAAAGAAATAATCAAGTTGATAGCTAATCTTATTAAAGAAAGAAAAGTAGACTTCTATAGTAATAGACAATATTTGCAACAATGAACTATAAATAAAGGAGTACCTCAAGAATGTGTCACTAGCCCAATCTTATTTAACTTATACTTAAATAATGCACAATATCACCGACGTCGGTGGCCGAAGCGGCTAGGTGCGAGCCTAGTGTGCGAAAGGTTGTGAGTTCGATTCCCCGTGGAACCGAGTTTTTCAACCGGAGGCTCCGGCGAGCGGGAGGTCGCTAATATAGTGACCGCCTGTACCGGCATGGGTTTTCTGTGGTTTCCCATGCTACTCCTATGTTCTATAGGAGTGCGAATGCGGTGCAGTGTAGAATCCACAGCCGCATGCATAGGGTTGGATAGGGCCGATTAGCCAATTAGAGGGCAGAAAGGGCCGGAATATAGAAAAAAAAAATGCACAATATCGGCCAAAACTGTTGATTGGTCTAATTCGTTGACGATGTCGGAATCTACGTCACAAGTGAGGACAAAAAAAGTATCATAAATAAATTAGAACAGAGCATTGAGATTTTGGATCCTTGGCTCGGCGGTCTAGGTCTTAGCATCTCCGCGAAAAAAAACAATTCGTGTTAATCAGCAGAAAGAAAAAAATAGAAAATAATTTGTCAGTAAGAATCAGGAATGAAACAATTAAAAAATCTGACTCTGCAAATTTTTTAGGAGTAATTCTCGATTGAAAACTCACATGGAAAGATAATTTAAACAGTATTAAACAAAACACAAACAAATGTATAACCATGCTAAAAAGCCTAACTCGAACTTCATGGGAAGGAGACCTTAAGATTCTTTCTATTAGCACAGGTTCTGATGGTAAAACTGCAAGGGGAATACTAGAAAAATTGTAATATGATGCACTTAGAGTTATCTTGAGATGCTATCGTACTACTCCTACGAATATACTGTTAGATCTATCGAGTAATACCTTCTCCAAAATTAGATCAGACGAATTAACTGCAAGATTTTTGACTAGATGTTACTCTCAAAAGAACCACCCCTCGATTCCAAAATTAAAGCTCATGGAGAGACTAAAAGAACAAAAGAAAATATTGCCAAGTCATGAATCCCAACTCTTCAAAACTTGGATGGAAATTAAAGAGGATTTATCCGATTTAGAAAGGAAGGAGCTACAACCATGTTTTGAAATCCCCTTAAAACTTCAGCTAAATCCAATCTCTATAGAAATGGAAATAGGAAAACTCATTAAAACGAAAGAACTACCTGGATAGGATTTTTCCAAAAAATTACAATTAAAACACTCAGGTACCATAGAAATATACACCAACGGATCGAAACGAAAAGGTCAATGTTACGGAGGATTAGCTGTGGAATGTCCAGCACTGAAAATATCGGGAAAATTTGAACTGGATGCTAGAGCAAGTATTTTCAAAATGGAAGCAATCGCTATTATTATGGCACTAAAGCTTATTAATGACAAAAACCAAATAGAAACAGTAACTATTTGTACAGATTCTATGAGTTCCCTCTCAGCTATGGAAGATATTGGATTGAACGGTAAATGCCATTCATTCATGCTAGAAATAAAATCCCTTCTCAATAGATATCAATTAGGTGGGAAAACCTGCAATTTCTGGTAGTGTCCTGGACATATAGGCATAACCGGCAACGAACTTGCAGACTCGTCAGCTAATAAGGCTGTCACTGGTAATTATCAAGTCTTCAAATTCTCATCTGATCCTGGAATCTTCTACAGAAAATGGAAGCGTTCGGCGAGAGAGAGAAACGAAGTCGAACTGAAAAATTCCTTCAAGATGAAAGGTCAAACATACGGTAGAAACAGTTATATTGGGTCATCAGTCTCATGGTTCATCAACACAACATTATCCAGAGCTGACGTGACTTTCATAAACCGAATAAGATCTAATCACGTCTGCACTACAGAAAATCTCAAATGAATTAATAAAAAACGGATTCGGTGTGTGATTGTAAAAAAGGCATTCAAGAGTTGAACATACATTTCAACTGTGAATTAACACAAGAAAAATCAGAAAATTTTAAGAAATTCCTCCACGAAAAGAAATTGTCTCGTGTCTGGGAAATCAGAAACTTGAGCTTCTCACTGAATGATGAAATTTTCAAGGAAATAACGAATTTTGCTTTTCAAGTAAGAGATAAAATCAATATAATCCATATTCCCCCGGAAGCTGAGCAACACCAAGATTAAATTTACCGCCACTTCAACCTCCACAATTTAGTTGCTATAGTCTGAGCAAGCAAAAACGAGACTATCATTGGAAGAAAGAACAACCAATGGCTGTGCGGCTAACGTCAGAGGCCAGCTGCAATCATCGGCAGCACTCATAAAAAAACCGTATCAGTCACCAGACTATCACCTTGAATTTTTTTCAATTTCTAATAATTCGTGGGAAATTAATAAATATCGTGTTTTTTACCGGAACTATCGGGCTGTATCGACAGATTTTTCAAAATGGCCACCGAAGGTTTGAAAAATGCAAAATTCTGTCACAAGAGAGGTCGATTTCCGAAAGAAGGGTACCAAGCGATCACTGGTGCCCCCACGGTAGTTGTACTCTTGAACAACAAATGCAATTAATTTCAAAAAGAACAACATGTTGAGTGCTTGGAGGAAATTTCCCTTTTCGCCCTCGTCGCGTGAGGCACTTTTCATGCAGTTATTCCCACTGCACTTACGTCGTTACCCCCACTATGACCGTACGGGGACCCCTGTAATTGGAAGGGTTGTAGACTTTATAGCCGTTCTTAATCGGTGTTCTTGCAGTAGCTCCGAGCTATCTGGACTTTGCTCATCCCTGTTTCAGACAACCCGAGTCTCTTACGATCCCCGTGTCACTTGATCTACCAGCATAGTTCCGAGAAATAAAATTTATTAATGCATGGTGGTATAAAAATGAGATGTTTTGCTGTGTTGCCTTTCTTGTAATCCAACCAGCTGAACTTGATGAAATGCATTACTTGGATGCTCAATGTGAATTTCGAAGCAGTCAATGATTCACTCTATAGCATCATAACGTAGACGAAATTGTAGATGTAAATTCTGTCGAATCAATTGTTTTATAGGCCAAGAGATTAATTGGTCAAGTAATACCACAATAATCGGAAGATTTGAAGCAAAAATTCGAGAGATTTGAGTCTCGGATAGACCAAATTCATAAGCCAGTACGGTATTGGAACTACTGACTCGACTTTTTTTCAATACCAGAAATATATCCCTCTTGATAATACCTGTAGTTTCTTCCAGTGGCGAATCACGTAGAAAGGATCATCTGGTACTCCAAGAAGAAAGAGTGGATTATCTTTAATCAATAATGAAGTAATAGATGGGAATAATTAACTTTTCAGTAGCTCCATTTTTAACGAGTGATGCGTGCTCATTGTATTTGAACTACTAACCGTCGCTCCATTGGAGCTGTTCCAAATGTTATTTTCATTTCCATTTGAATTTGAATGGTGCTCCGGGAAGTTTTCTCCGACAAGCCTCACCTCGATATTTTTCAACACTGAGGGAATCTCTTCAGACGACAGAACGAACACTCTGGTGGTTCCAACGAATTTGTTTGCGTCGATTAGCTCGTCGTCACCTTGGATTCGGAATGGAAACGTAACCTCAAAATATCAGTCGAAAAATTAGCAGCGACACACATCACCTTTTGCGACGGATTTCATCGGAAGGAACGATTATGAAATGCTTGGGAGGTGTATTTATCGAAAAACTATTGCATATCGGCACACAACATTTTTTTACTGTTTTTGCTTCCAAATAGAAGCATTGCAATCCTTCGATTTTCACATTCTCTAACTTTGATTGGAAATGATGTAGAATGGTCTGAAACGTTAAAATACGAAGTTCGGGGACCATGTATGGGGGCCTGTATGTGACCACGGCCACCTCCATCTTCCCGGTGGTCAATTTTTAGAAAATTGAGTAATTAAGTGGCTCAAATAATTCCGAAAGATCTGAAATTTTGTCAGATTATAGGTCCTAATGAGGTCCTAAAATTTCAGCCCGATCGAGCTAATAGTTTTTGAGAAAAAGCGATTTGTTTTTAAAACGTTTTCCACAGATATCTTCAAAGCTAGTGAGCCGATTTCGATTTTTTTTCAAAATATTCATTTTGACGCCTTCTATCTAAATCAATCAAAACATATACCCATATACCCATTCATACAGAGTTTTCGAGATATTCTCGTGGTTCTGTTTTTTCATAAAAACATTGTAAACACTCTAGCTTGTGCAAAAGTCGTGATATCAACCTAAAATTTGAACAGAAAATATGTATACCCGCTCATACGAAGTATTCGAAAAATTGGAACTTTGATAGCACTCGTGGAGGTGGCAGTAATCATCGGAAATTTTTGCTACTACTTAGTATTATGAAGCTATCAACTTTTGTAATCTTTCAGATCATTCGGAAGCCTGCCATCAATGTATTGATAGCGAAAAAAAATAAGACATCACTCTATGACATGCTCATTGTCACATGGCGTGCTGTCATATGCGCGCTGTCCCCTGCTTGTTTTTATGGGTTTTATACTTGGTGTCAACATTTTTTGTCAGACACTCTACTCGAGCCATCAATAGTCTCTGTATTGCATGAGAGGTGGCGCACCAGTGCTTCCTATTCAGTGAACATTTAGTCATCATATCTGGTATAATCAGATTCAATTTTTAACCCTCGAGTGGTCGCCGCTCTCCACCAAACATATCGGGTCGCGTGATGAGCGCTGCGCCGTTCTGTGTATTTTACCATTTTGAGAAAAACAAGTTCAAAAAAATTATGTATTCATGATTAAACGAGTAACTTTGAACTTCCAACTAACAACTAATTTCAGTATAAAACGAGAAAAGTTGAAACATTATTCAATCATTGATTTCCATTCGGTGCGAAAATTTTACATTTAGAGACTAAACACAGAGATTTTGATCGGGTCGAATTTTTAAGCAATTTTGATTTTTGAGCGGTGCAAAGATGCACAGAACAAAAATTGTTTAAGTGTTTGACACGGTGGAAAGTAGGAATTCCAATTTTTTCATATTTTTTCTCAACAACGTTTCAGCGTAAAAAATAAAAATCGACATAGAACAGCGCTCCTGCCATAACCCGATCGATCGAGGATCAATGATAAATAATCAATTACCTTTTTTTTTTCACTTTCAATGTCAAATATGTCATTTAGGGGTCATAAACTTGAAGAAGAAATGATTTTAGAAAATATCACGTTCCCTATTATTGGAATGATATATTGATATAAAATGATTTTTCAGCAGGTTCTAGCGACAGTACCAGCATGAACACATGATGACACTCGGATGGGCTAAAGAGGAAATCGTATAGACAGTCAACTAAACTATCGATTTAAATTGAACGGGAAGATATGGAACCACCATTGACTAGTAAAGTACTAAGGGCCCCAAATCTTAAACGGGGTCAAGAAAACATTAAGATACAAGATCGAGTAAGTATACCACACCATTCCATAATATATAGATCGAGCGTGCATTCCCCTATTCTGAATTTGACCCTGTTGATAAATCATATTGTTTTAAATAATTACAAATTTGTTTTGATTGAAATATAGTATTTCGTTGAGGTTCGATATGCGCACATTTCCAAGTGTTTTAAAGGTTATGAGCAAAAATCACAAAAAAATCACTCTTTTAGTTAAGGTACCCTTTAGGGCCTAAAGGATACCCTAACTACAGGTACTCCAACTAAACTTTAGAGCGTAGCTATGTCTTCCAACTGGCACGCGGTGGACATGGTTTCAAAACCTAATTAATTTTTTTTCTTCTTTCGAAATCCTTAATTAGTTATTATTTACTACAACTCAATATCATTTGTATTTCCCAAGATGGATTGAGCATGGCAATTTTGTCATCAAATTTTTCATTATATGAAATTTCTGGGATTAAGAATAAGGGTTGAGTAGTAAGAATTGAACCTGATGAAATGAGCGAAATCATTTCAATGATTAGATGATCATAAATGTCGAATCGAAACAAAAATCTAAAAAAAACGACTTTCGATGAGAAAAGCATCAAAAAACGTTGGATTTATATTTTCATTGCAGAAGTCTGTTTCATTGCACAACTCTGTGTCCAGAGTTGCACCCAGAGTTGTTAACACATTGTTTAAAAGGTTATTAGCGTCTCCCCTACAATAGAAATTCAGCCTAGAATTACTTGTACAATGTTATAATCCTCCCGTTCCAGCCTTCTATTTATTAAACAACATTGACAACTTGTTCAACAATGAAATGAGAACTCTGGGTTCAAGTCTGTGTCCAGAGTTAGCCCCAGAGTTAATATCGCATTGTTTAATCGGCTATTTGCGTCTCTCCTAGATCAGAAATTGACCCTAGAATCACTTTGACAATGTTATAATCCCTATGTTATAATCCTTGTTCAACAATGTAATTTTCAACTCTATAAAAAATCGCATGGACACCTCGGGTCGAAAGTTTTGACTTTCCGCCCTTGATGGACAATATACTGTTTCTCTTTTCCCATCGAAAATCGTCATTTATTTTATTTTTTCCGCTTATAAAAACTCTACTAATCCTACAATTTTCAATATTTTTCAATAAATTTTTTTTTCCGTATTCGATATGGTTCTCAGCAAAATTAATCGTATAGAATTTGGAATTACTTGACTCTTTCTGTTGAAGAAAAAATGAATGTTATTAAGAAATGAAAATTCTCTCATGTTCCTTGCCTACATTGTTTTTTGACATAGAAATGGAATTGAAAAAAAAAGCGCCAAAATTTCCCATTAAATATTTCCGGTACTTGACAAAAGTGCTGTGATCCCCCTTTAACTCTCAGGAATGACTGACCCTGAGAATTATTAACTCTTGAGACCGTTTGAAACTTCAGATGCTCTGCATGTTTTTTTGGTTTCATCTTGAGATGGCTCGATACTTAGTAGCTTTTGATCCTTATGGAAACTCAAACCATTTTTTCTACATGGCTGTCATGATCCTTTGACATTAAACGTCGTTTTATCTGTTTCTTCGATTCGGCTTTTATAACCAGATGATCATTGGAATTATTTCTCTCATTTTATCTGGTTCGGTCCTGACGATTGCTCAATCCTTATTTTTGATCCCGGAGATTACATGTAATGAAAAATCTGATGACGAAATTGTCATACTCAATCCATCTCGGGGAATAGAAATGATATTGAGTTGTAATAAATAATAACTAATGAAGGATTCCGAAAGAGGGTTACGAACCCACGTCTACCGCGTGTCAGTTGGAAGGCATAGCAGGCCCCAAACTTTTGTTGGCAAGTCAAATTTTCAAAACCGGCATATATTAGGCCTATTAGGCCTTTCGGTACTTGTGGCTCGACTCATCCGTTGGAACCCACCAGATTACCGTTTATAACTGTTCTGATGGTGTTCTACATAAATTGTAATCAATTTTACCTGAAAGGAAAAAAAATGAGCAGTCAGAGTGGGTCTGTCGAGGTCCCGCCGCCCCTACTCATTTTTACCGACGATCGGCGTGGCACCATCTCTCCGAAGGGGTGATACGTATTCTGGCTTGGGGTATCCTGAATCCTGAGAACTGAACTTCTACTTTAGTCTATCCTCTTTGTAGGAGACCATCAGAAAACTCATAAAGGGTAATCTGGTGGGTTCCAACGGGTGAGCCAAGCCGCAGGGATCAAACGGCCTAAATCAGGGACAAGCAAAGTCTACTTTCGGAGCAAATCGTGCTCCCCGCCTCAATTAGTGTGTTTCAATGGAGTGAATAGAGCACATTGTATCGGGCGATAGACCTTGACGACCCGGTTCATAAAGGCCCATCCCCTCTGCTTGACTCAGGGCCCGTTTGTTCATGTTCCTTTTCCTCTAAAGGCCCGGTTTGCAAATGGAGCTTTAGCAAACGGACCATTGAAATAACACATGGAGCCTTCTGGCGAAATGGATGATTGGGCAAACGGGCCGTTTGTTAAACGAACCTTTAGAGCAAAAGGTACATGAACAAAGCGGCCCTCAGTCCAATTGACTCAGTACAAAGTGGGGGTAACACCATTGGAAAGAGAGAGAGAGCACAGTAAAATTTGAAAATTTGAATTTCTTCTTTTCGACATGACGTTTTTATTTACTTTAAAAATGTAGTTTGAAATGAAATATAGGAAAAGTAGTTCCAGTAGTGAGAAACTGACCACAGAAAGTCACATACAAGAGTTCCGTTGAATATTAATCTCACAAAAAACACCAAAAAGAGTTTTGGTGGAAAAAGACTGTGCCAAGTCCGTATGATTGTTCGTTCACAAAAATTTAAGAAATCACGATCAAGAAAGCCAAGTGGATATTCGTTCATGTATCACTACAGCATACGGTGATTGTGAATCAAAAAAAAAAAAAACGGCAACCACAATTTATCTGGTGAACGTACTTGGGCGTGTCTAAACAATAATTTTCTATATATTTTCCCTAATTTTACCTACAATAAATTTGAGTATTCTCCACTACATTGTCTTAGTTGAATCTTCTTTCTTTAGTGACAATGACCTTCCTCTGGAAGACGTATACGACAGTAGACATTCATTCCTTTTATTCATTCCGGTATTATTGCCATTTTTGTATGGAATCACGAAATATACATACACTTTGTTCAAACTATGCGGCGTTCATATAGTTTCTTAAAGAATATACGATAAAATGTAGATTAAATTGGTCTAGAGTCTAATCTCCATTTATTTCTTGCCCATTCCCAATCATTTACGATTCTCTTCAGTGCGAGTAAATCATGAGTTTTGTCACTTAATCTTGTGTAAAATTCCCCATACAACTTAGAACTCTTTACCGTTTCCATAGTTCTTCCTGTGTTGACCAGTGGTTTAACGAATGGCAATAAGGGATTAATAAGGGGGCAATAATTATGGCATTTAAGGGATTCACTCGTTTTATCAGGTGCAAACTGATTTGGAACAGTGATTAGAGGTTTTTTTTATTGTTGTGATTAGAGGTTACTTACGTAACAATAGCCGTGGTACATCCGTCAAAAGTCGTTGATCTTCCGCACTAAAATTGTCGCATTTTTGTAACAAAATCAAAATGTGAGGCCTGATTATATCCCAATGATCAAACAATAGATTCACTCGATTAGGGTACCGAATATCAAAGTCACTTTATAGCTGGAAAAAGTATTAAAAAAATTATCCCTTGGAATGAATATCATCATTACCTTGCCTCTTATGTCCATTAAAACTCACCAGTTCAGCCCCTAATGCCACTTTTCAAGCAGGAAAGTCCGTGGAATATTGATTGACAGTACAGCCTTGGACAAGACGTTGTTGACGGACAGGATACGATGTTGTCCAATTTGCTTTTACTTCTTCGGGTGGACCAGGATGACTCTCTAGCCACTCCGCAGCATCTCCTGCATTCTGAGGTAGAACTTGAGGAGCAGAAACATCTCTGGGAGGTCCCGAAAGTGCTAACAACCCTTTTTTCCTCAGTTTTCTGTTCAAATAGTCAGTGTTCATATAAACACCCTCCTGGTGGAATTCTTCGTCCATTCGCCTGGGCATAAGGTTTATAGTAAACTCGTGGGTTCTCTTCCATAAAAACTTCACAAATTTGTCTGGCCCACTCCTCGAATTGATTTTTCGTTATGCGGAAAGATCTTAAAACTGTCACTCCCTGCTCACTTGTCTGTCCTTTTCCTTCCTGAGTATCGTACGACTCAACAAACTCCTTGAGATCTTATTTAGTCTCCCCTCAGTTTCATAGGCCTTGACAACTGTTTTGAAATCTGTATCGGCCAAAAATGCTTGGTATAGAGCTTAGAATTGGAACAAAGTGAGAGAGAGAGAGAGAGAGAGAGAGAGATGTAATGAATTATTTGATATAAAGGAGTCGCTGATTAAACTCAACTCAATCAACTCACATGTTGCCTAATTTCTGGTCTGTCAAAATAGCCCTGTGCAGCCTTGAAAAAAATTAATTTTCAATTTTATAGTTCTTCCATTTTTAGCAATGAAATATAAGATGACAGAGGTATACTAGCAGAAAAATACAGTTAATTTATGTAGAGGTTAGAAAGAAAAATCAGCAAGAGGATTGGACTTCCAACAGAGAAAAAATAGAGACAGAAACACATGCAAAGAAAAACTGATTAAAAAATAAACATAAAAGGCTCAATGAGACATCAAGTTTCTTCTTTCACTGACCCATGTGATGACTACCATGATTACATAAACTGTAAAAAATGAACAAAAAACAAAACCAATGAACCCAGATAGCCAACGCTGTCGACGGGTGATTATGAGGGGAAATAAAAAAAAGTATCATTGGCAAAGGGTTCTATCTGCGAACCCTCATAAGCCTTTTACTGCAATTGCTTTATGACGTCCGGCCCCGTCAACATTCTAATTTTTACCAGTAGATGGCGTGTGGTTAATTTTTCTAAACTGCTAATTTCGGTCGGTACACAAGAGTGTTACTCGCAGACAGACTGCCCCGGACTGCCTAAGGGAAACGACGTAAGTAGGGATGTTAATATTTTTTTAATGATTCCTCAGATAAATCTAATTTTCCCGCATGAACAATGTTCAGAGGTTATTGTTTGGCTGTAATCATGCATTGTAGTTTATCGTTTTTCAATATTCCTTATATACGAGAGAGTGCAGCTTTTCCATCCTAAAATATGAACAAAATGCATTCAATAACATAGTCTTCGTTAAAATCGTGGGCAAATCATGAATTTTATTTTATGCAATTTCTCTCAATCTCCGAACGTATTAGCAAGGAAATGGATTATTAAAATTTTTTTAATTGTTCCGAATTCAAATATTTCATGAGCTAACATCTAATCATCAACTGGGAAATAAACATAAATATTGATTGCCACTAGTAGGAAGAATTTAATTTGGAAGAATTTCTCAATTACAAATTACATTTTTTAAGTAAAACTTCTGTTTAGAATTATCGAACGTTACGAAATTTTCGAATTCCTCCCGTTTTGAGGGGTGTTTTACCACTTCTTTGAAGCTCTAAAAATAATTAATTAAAAATTTTGGTAACTTCCCATAGGTCACTAGAAAACATCCCAGGGAAAAAGTTGGTTTCGATCTAAATAATTAACGTTAAAAATTTATTCGAAGAGAGTCACTTAAACATCCAGTCCTCTCGCTATGACGTTACAGCATATTTTCTGAGATATAGCCTATTTACTGAAAGCGCAGGCATAATGGCACTTGACGCGTTTAGCCCAGGCGCCAAACCATCGTGCCTGCGCTTTCAGTAAATGGACTATATTTCAGAAAATAATAGAAAAATGAAAAAAAATCAAAAAAGAAAATTGAAATGTCTCTAATGGGCGAATAATTTCCATTCAGTATTTTCCTTGATACCACAATAGTTGATGAGCGTGATACCCACGGTTGAATACCGATCGGTGCACAAAGTTACCCCATTACCCCGCACAAAACCGGGAATATATCATTAACTGCTGGTTATGGAGAAAAATGTCAAAAAATTAATTCTATGCAGCGATCAATGGCAAACATTTTTTATTAGAAACATTTTCCTCCGTCTCCATCGCGTTTGCAGCGCTTTAAAACGCGCTGGCGTTGCGGGCAGAGCGTATTATGTCGCCTTGTTTCTCACTCACTCTCCCAGCGGAACCTAATAGTGGCCACTCGAGGAGTCTCTCTCGCACGTTAGCAGTGCTATGCGACTACAGTACTTCGACGTCATAGCGGGAGGACTGAATGTTTAAGCGACAAAATTTGGATTAATTTTTAAGGTTAATTATTCAGTCAAAAACCAAATTGTTTCCCTGAGATGTTTTTAATAACCTATAGGACGAGTTGAGGGAAAAATTTAATGAATAAATGAAAAATGTCCTCTATTCCTTATTTGAGTGACTCCAATTTGCACAATAAGAGTCTATCTATTGATACTGAAATTCAGAACCCACTAACGATTTTGTTGGAAAAATTGTCCAGCAATTCGATTATCCATCTTTCGATTATTCCATTCAGGGATGAGGAGTGATAGTCGTGGCAACGTTGGTCTCTATTTTCCTTGTCTTGACTAGGCCTGCAGTCGAGGATGGGCCTTATCCTTTGAAAAGGGTCACACCGTTGCCGTGTACAATTCGACACATCGAAAACCAGTACCGACGGTTTAGAGAAAGAGAGAAGAAAGAAAATTTCTAATAGCAAGAGGCTATTGGGGTAATTCCCTCTCCATTTGTAAATCCTCATTTTTCCGGCACATTGTTGTAAAATTGATAATATTCTTCTCTTTTAAACGACTTCGAATATTATAAAGAAAAACTACTATGAGATTTCGATAATCAGTATTTATTGAAGTGAGGATTAATATGTTTTCCCTATATTTCACCCGCGGAAACGGATATGTTGCGTGAAAAAACCTGCAATATTATAGTATCACAATAACCATCAACCATAGAAGATTAAAACAAAAATTATTTTCTTCCTTATGGAAAACCCCGCATCTTTAAAACTTATCTTCCAATGATGTCCCAATAGTTTGCAAGATATTCTCACTTTAGGTCGCCATGAAAACCACTAAACTAAAAGCCCATTCCCGCTTTGAGTCACTTTTTTCTGTATACATTGCAAATAATTAAATAGATACATCATGAAAATCGGTGACTTATGGGGGAAAGTTACCAAAAAATAGGATTTTCGGCGCTCACTGACTAATCGATAATTCATTACACATGTAGGGGCACACTTGGCAAAAATACTCGTAAATTCTCCCTAGTACTTTCCTTGTCCTTCTCTGTTGTGTAGAATTCTTTTAGCAGAGGAAATGCCTCGACCAATCCATACTCAAAATACCTAGAGTTTGTGTCAAAAAGGTACTATACCTGACACCGCAATTAGTCAATGAAAGGGTAGTGAGGTACAAACACGTAGCTGAGACAATATATCACAACGATCCCAGTTCGAACTCTCAGTTTCGAACGGACGTCGGTGTGATCTGTGTGCACTGTGCATACTTGTATTTTTCCACTTTCTTTCTGAAGGGACCTGTATATCTCCATGGCATCCACTCTGCAGTATAGGGTTGAAAGACCACTATCACCAGAGAGACTCTACCACAGTGATAGTGAGAGTGACGATTGTGATGGTGAATTGTGTTATTCGAGTGATAACGAGTGGGTAGATGAGTTCTCTTCATCTGACGAAGAAGAATTAACATTTCGCGAAAAGCTGATGAATCTTTTAATTGATTTGAAATTGGAGCAGTCAAAGGGGACTGCAATACTCAAACTTTTGCGTACTCATCGCTGTTTTAGAGATTTGCCGGCCGATCACCGTACGCTAGTTGAAACTCCACGAAAAAAGCTTCAACTCCGTTCAGTACTGCCTGGGGAATATTTACATTTGGGAATCGCCACTCAATCGCAAAATTATATAAATAAAATTCCTGTCCCCATATCCAATAAGTTGAAGGCGGACATTAGCACTGACTGTGAGAATATGAATTATCAAGGTAACATCAATATGTGGCCTATTCAGATGAGGGTTGTAAATATCGAAAAATCCACTCCAGTTATCGCTGGAATTTACCGTGGATAGAAAAAACCCGGTTCCACAAGTGATTTCTTTTCTGACTTCGTTTCCGAGTGGAAAAAGCTTCAAGAAGAAGGTGGAATCACAATCAGAGACAGGAAAATAAAGTTGTGTATCCGATGTATAATTGCTGATGCACCAGCTAGAGCTTTTCTCTTGTCACACATAAGACACACTGGGCACAACAGCTGCTCCAAGTATACTCCTGATGGAACTCCACGTACAGATGCAGATTATGCAGCTATGATAGATGACAGTCCTCACCATGGGCCTAGTTTTCTCGCAGATTTAGGAATTGGAATGCTATCTCAAGTACCTTTTGAGTGGATGCATTTATCATTGTTAGGATCAACCAAGCGTCTAATAAAAGCAGCGGTCACTCCTAACCGACGATTCGAGAATTACGTTAGACTTGATAAGGCGTACATTGATATAATAAATAAGCGAACGAGCATTATAAGTGAATATATACTCCGATAGTTTTCCAGGAGGCCAACTGCTATCACGCAATTTTTCCGGACGAAAGCAACAGAATTGCGGCAGCTTATTTTGTACATTGGGCCAACAATAAAGTATGAAGTGTATAAGTCAAATGTATTTCAGCATTATTTGATGTGCCACGTGGCACTGCGATTCATGGCTTCCCCGCATTGTACATCGCAAAATTTATCCCAGTCAAAAATATTGCTGATTGAGTGGGTAAAAGGATGCGCGATATTGTATCGGGAAAATTTTGTGACGTATAATGTTCGCGGTCATCTCCATTTGGCAGACGATGTCGAGAGATTTGGACCACTCGATTCATTTTCCGCCTTTCCATATGAAAATAATATGCAATATTTACGGGCGATGTTACGGAAACCAGAGCAGCCTTTACAACAAATTGCACGGAGAATTCACGAAAATGCCAATAGGAAAAGGACAATCGATTTTGCGACGTCTGTGAGGCCATCACAACCTTATACTGATGGCCCACCAATGATGAGCGTTCACATGAACCATAACGACGATGAATATATGTAGTACAAGCTGATAAAACTAACGACTTTATTCTCGATACTAATCAACGTGATCACTGGTGCATTTTAAAGGATTCCAGCGTTTGTATTGTTTACAATATCTTCGCAAGATCACACGACAGATACACGTTGACTGTCCGAAAATTCCTGAAGAACAAGTCATAGTTTGATATCGGAGTTGATTCAACCTAAGTGGGCAGTTTCAAATGCTCACATCTAAACTCGGAATTGAGCTACGTGGATCTAAGTAAAATTATTAGCAAATGCTATCGCACACCGTACTGGCCTCCTTGAAAATGAAGATTTGCCACCCGAGGTTCCATCACCTGGAATATTCATTACAACAGTTATGTTGTAACTACAACAAACACTCATCTTACAGGTGAGTTACAGTAATTAATATTGAAAAATTACCTTGGGACATAAATTAACTGGCACTTTGAATTTTTAGAGATTTATTCTTACACGAAACTCACGCTGTCAATTTCCAAAGATAGATTTTCAAAATTGAAATTCCGAACAAAAATCTAACACAACTTATCATATATGATTTCTTCTTTACAGGAGATTATGCTCAGGTTCCACGAATTATCACTTGCACTGGTGAACACCCATTCGTGTATGCGGTATCTGCACATGGATACGGATTTTCCCCTGTTGGAACTTATCATCATAGGACTAGGATACAATTACACATCAGTAATTATTGACATTATTGGCTTTCGGATGGGAGCCAATAATGTCTTCTGATCTCCGATGTGTGAGGGTAGTCCTTTTATGCCTTCCCCTGTGATAGTGGGAGTAGGGGAAGGGTGAGGGGGTTCAGCCAATCATATGTTTTAATTGATTAGCTGATCATATGTTTTAATTACTAATCACATTCCATCAATTCCCGTCAATTCCCGTCCCACGTGACGGGAACCACCACTACACCTCCATGTAGCATATCCGCTCCATGTAGTTGATCAGCTGATCATAATTAAAACATATGATCAGCTGATCAATTAAAACATATGATTGGCTGACCCACCCCTCCTGCCTCCCTTCCCCTACCACCACAATCACAGGGGAAGGCATAAAAGGATTGCCCTCAGACATCGGAGCTCAGAAGCGGAGCTCTCAGCCCTGAATTTGCAGACTGCAATGTTTGCGAAACGTCGGCGCAATGCTGAAACTAAACGCGGCATCCATCCGGAAGCCAATAATGTTATTAATCATGACCGCGAAAGCCTCAAAACTAAGATCAGCAATTATTACTTAGAATCTCATCGTGTAAATCTTGCAATTCTATTATTATCACCAATAGTATTTATAATTACGTAATCAATGTTGTTATTATTACTGTTTGGTCAAATAATTATATAAACAAGCAGTTGGCCGAGCCTATTCGGCAGGAGACATTTGACCATTACTTTTTTTGTTAGTTGTCTTCTTTCTTTTTATTTCTACCAATTCCATTGGTAGTATACTTCCGAACGGATCCGTAGCAATCACATTAAAAATGGAGATCATCAGATCACTATGAATGAAGCAACTTGGAAATATGTAATGTTGGATAATTTTTTTTCTCATCAAATCGGGAATAGACACAACATTTCGAACTATTTCACTATTAGATTTTCTCTTATCTACAATTTTTTTCTTGTTTCCGAAATTTTACAACAAAATTTTTCTGATCAATCTTAGAATAGTGTGTTTCAATAGTGTGCATTTCAAATTGACGAATTACAAATTAGAATCATAATTTGTCATTGAAAGTAACGAATTAACAATTGAAATAATAATTCGTGATTGAAATTGACGATTTCTAAATGAAAATAAGAAGCTCTAATTGAAATCCACCCATTACAAATTGAAAATATAATCATAATTCAAATCGCCAAATTGGAAATCGAGTCATAATTTGTTACTTGGGAATTGAATTAGAGATGAGAAATTCTAATTGATAATTTAAAGAATTAATTGAAAATTACGACTAGTAATTTGAATTTTGAAAATTGAATTACAAATAAAAAATTGTAATTTGAATTTCGAAAATTGAATTACAAATCAAAAATCGTACACACAGAAAACGTTGTGCAGATTATCTGCAATCTTATGCAGGTTTTACACATAAGCTCCGCGAACCTCCCACTATGTGTGAAGTCTGCATAGTTATGTATGAAATATGCATAAAGTATGCATGAAATCTGCTAGTAACCAATTGCAGATTATCTGTACTATTTATGCATGTTCCGCCCATAAGAGTTCCGCAGAAAAAAAAGCCAGTACTCACCGAAACTTTAACGACTTCAACAATTCGGAATTTCATAGAGAAAGCAAGAAAAAATTGTAAATTCTAAATCAACAATTTAAGGGGATAATGGGACAAAATAGAACAGTAGAGGAAAGTGAAAGAGCGCTGTTTGTTGTTTTAGTTTCGACTGTTCATCACGCTGTGGGTAGCTAAGGTTTCAGTTTGTCTCAGGCTCTCCTATAAAAGGTAAATAAGTTGAAGAAAATAAGTACGCATGAAAAAATTTAGTAGAAAATCCTCGCAAATTTGCTAGCCAGTTCTTTTGAATTGTTAAATAGAAAATATTCTATTGATGCAGTTCCACATAAAAACGCAAGGTCAAACAAGTCAATTACGGGTATTTTTTCGGTAATTTTTTTCTTCTGAGTGGTATGAGAGTTATTTCTCAGGTTGCATTTTAATGGTTTAAATGAGAACATTGCTGAAACTTGAAAAAGTAAGAATTCATTTTCTTCGTATATCCATCAAAAACGTTGTTTTTCACGTTTTTAGCTTAGAAATGCCCCTTGTACCACAGTTTTCATCCGATTTCAACTTTTTTTTAACAATGTGTGCTATACTCCAACGAACAAACTCAAATATCCGTTTTGCTTTATATTTATCAGATAATGAGAAAATGATTTTTTTAGTTTCTATTTTTTTTCCTCTTTTTATGAAATGCTAAAACTAGTTGTTTTCCGTTATCCCACCTTGTAATCATACGTAATCGAAATATTATAACAAAAAAAATGGGGGAAAACAACCAATTTTAGCATTTGCTAAAAAGAGGAAAAAAAATAAAAAGTAAAAAAAACATTTTCTTGGGTTTTTTCGTTGGAGNAAAAACGCAAGGTCAAACAAGTCAATTACGGGTATTTTTTCGGTAATTTTTTTCTTCTGAGTGGTATGAGAGTTATTTCTCAGGTTGCATTTTAATGGTTTAAATGAGAACATTGCTGAAACTTGAAAAAGTAAGAATTCATTTTCTTCGTATATCCATCAAAAACGTTGTTTTTCACGTTTTTAGCTTAGAAATGCCCCTTGTACCACAGTTTTCATCCGATTTCAACTTTTTTTTAACAATGTGTGCTATACTCCAACGAACAAACTCAAATATCCGTTTTGCTTTATATTTATCAGATAATGAGAAAATGATTTTTTTAGTTTCTATTTTTTTTCCTCTTTTTATGAAATGCTAAAACTAGTTGTTTTCCGTTATCCCACCTTGTAATCATACGTAATCGAAATATTATAACAAAAAAAATGGGGGAAAACAACCAATTTTAGCATTTGCTAAAAAGAGGAAAAAAAATAAAAAGTAAAAAAAACATTTTCTTGGGTTTTTTCGTTGGAGTATAACGAACATTAAAAAAAAAAAAGTTGTAATCGGATGAAAACTGTGGTCCAAGGAGCCTTTTTAAGCTACAAACGTGAAAAATGACGTTTTTGGTAAATATACGGGGCAAAACGGTTCGGGTCCGAAATTTTTCTCACTTTTTTATATATCCCTTCATATATCAAAAGTCATCCAATGGCTGCTGAGGCCGAGTCGAGACTTTCAAATTTCACCGCGGTCTCCCCTTAAAAATATTTTTTTTGAATGTTTAAAACTAGAAATTCCTCGATTATTTTGGGAAACTCAAATTTTATTCAAATTTGCAGAACACCTAAGAATTTTATTCAATTTTTTACCAATTCCGGGAATTTCTTCAGAGTTTCTAGAAATTCCTTGAATTCACTTAATTTTTCCAGAAACTCCCTGATTTTTCTCGAAATTTCTAGAATCTTCTTGCATTTCCTTGAATTTTCTAGAAACTCTTTAAATTTGTTCGAAATTTCTAAAAACTCCTTGCATTCCCTAAAATTTTCTAAGAATCCCTGAATTTCTTCGAAATTTGTAGCAGTTTCTCAGTTTCCTCGGAATTTTTAGAAACTCCTAGAATTCCAACGAAATTTCTAGAAACTCTTTGAATTTCCTCGAAATTTCTCAAAGCTCCTTGAATTCCCTCGAAATTTCTAGAAACCCCATGCATTTTCTTGAATTTTATAAAAATTTCGTGAACATTTTAGAATTTTCTAGAAACTCCTTGAATTCTTTCGAAATTTCCAGAAACTCTCTGAAGTCCCTTGAATTTTCTAGAAAAATTTAGACCTCTAAGCTCAATTTCACAAAACGACTCCTCATAACGAAAACAGACGTATCCTCATCAAAATTTTGCCCTTATGTGTAAATCAAGCCAAATCTGTGCGGAAAGTACGCATAGATGTGCAGATAATCCGCATAAAAATTGTGTATTTCATGCATAGCTATGCGGATAATCTGCATAACTATGCATAATTCACGCGCTATTTATGCATGATTTGCACATAAGAGAGTGACTTCGGCTTATGTGTGAATCCCGCATAACTATGCAGATTATCTGCACACTTATGCGGATAGTCTGCACAGCGTTTTCTGTGTGTAATTTGTAATTGAAAATTCGAATTACAAATTACGGCCTATAATTTGGAGGTGTTCACATACAGACATGGTGCCCAAACTTCGTATTATTACGTTTCAGACCATTCTACATCGTTTTCAATCAAAATTAGAGAATGTGAAAATCGATCGATTGCAATTCTTCCCGTTCGGAAGCAATAATGATGAATATCCAAAAAGTTTCATTCTGTAATTGTTCTAAACGCTTTCAAAATATTCCATTCAAAAAATTTGAGCATTTTAGCATATAGTTCTGGAGATTGAAAGAGGTAAAAGGTAAGTCATAAAATCAAATTCTTACGAGACTCTTAATATTTGAATAAAATCTTGACTAGATGCATGCCAAAATAAAAAGGGATTAAATTTTATCGTTTCTCTTCAAAAATCCAGAGAACGGATTCAGTCGACCTCGAATCTTATAAAACCACTGCCATCTACTGGTTCATCTGAACACTATCAAAATTCATGTTAGGGCCATCTACCATGGATTTTGAAAAATAGGGCTTGCCACCGCCTCCAAGCCGCTGACCCATGCTCATAATAGGGGTCTACCGAACCCCCATAAACCCACGACCCTCCAAATTAATCCACTTACTGCTGCCGATTTACTGTCGACCTTTCTACTCTGTTGCTGTCAACAGTGACAGGACAGAGGATCGATAGTCCCTGTCGACAGTGGCTCGACAGCAATGCGGATTTTGGCTGTCTGGGAAATAAAATAGCATATCAAAAATTTTTGTGCATGCATCAGGGACAAAAGTTATTAGACAAGACACTCATGACTGATATTTCCCCGATTGAATCCTAAATCCCTTTTCTCTTACAATTATAATTCAATGGACTAAAAATGAGAAGAATTATTTGCATTCAATTATTAATAATGGTACCCACGTGGTTTTCATGCTTGGAACACGTGGGAGTTTGAGGTTAAAGTGGAAGGATGAGAACGATTTGGCAAAGCCGGCCATGAAGTCACATCTCGGATTATTTTTATTACTGGAGGAATGAAACAATTGGAAGTGTACTTACGTTTAATCACCTAGTCTTTTATTTTTTTTCAACACTTTCATTGAATTTTTCTAGACGCACAATCACCCCACGTCCCGCGCTCAGCGTCACCCTGTCCACAGCCCACCGATAGATACCGAAACTGTCCGACGATGCACGATAAACCACCGATGCGTAGGAGTATGGGTCCATTGATGAAAATTTACGAAATGTTACGTAAAAATTACGCGCCAGTCGATAAAAATTCTTGAATTTCCAGGAATTTTTATGTTTTGAGCCATAATGATTCGTAAAATTCCTGTTAGATTTTACAGCTTCCAGAAAAATTACGTAACTTTTTCGTACTCTTTCAGTGACAGATCCGAAAATTTACTGAATGTTTCAGATTTATTCCCTTATATTCCTATAGAAATTCACTGAAATCGATTCTCGCTTGTGGATTACGTGAAATGCTCCGTAATTTTTCTTGAATATTTCTCTCCGTGTAAGTAACACGACTAAAACTTATATTTCCTCTCCAATGAATAGCAATTAAATTCGTCTGATAAATTTTCACAGAAAACTGACCTAATGTGATGTCTCGGATCACAACACTGTTTGGAATGACTAAAAATGTGGGGGTGAGCAACAAACATTGCTTGTTTTTTAAAAGTGGTTTTTAATAGGCGGAAAAGAAGGGGGGGGTGAGCAAATAAAGAAAATGTGGGGGTGAGCAACAAACTCGGCCCGCTTTTTAAAAGCTGCAATTTGATTGGCTGCTCTCGTTGTTGTGTTCTCATTCGTCGCCATTGCGCGTGCGCCGCAAAATATTGTCATGGGGGTCACGACTCACAAGGGATTCACTGACTGTCGAAAATATAGTGCAAAGGACATTGCAGCAAATTGCACTTACTCAGCTATGCTTTTTTAGGGGGAAAAAAAAAGTAAAAAAAATTATTTCAAGTGGGGTGCCATTTTACCCACAACATCTTCATATTGCAGACGCGCCGCATGGTGCAGACGCGCCGCAACTTTCCGAGTGATAAAGATTGTTGTAAAATGGATTTTTCCTTAGGGGGTCCGTTTTACCCCCCCCCCCCCCTCCTAAAACATGAATTATACATGATAGAAGGAAATGATATGCAAAATCACCATTCAGAACCATATTGCTAATTTCTCACTTGATCAAGGGCAATTTCCCACTGGTTTATATTAAATAATATTTTTTTTCTACATAGATAATAGATTGTACAACTGAATAAGTAAAAAGAAAAATACTATTATCACTTTCAGATCCATCATTGTATGAATGTTTTCCTCAATCATCAGACAACTAAATTCCCCCATTGTCATTTTATCTGCACCAGGTATATTTTTAATCTGGTAATCAACTGATGATGTGCCCAAAAAAGTACTCACTGTCACCGGCACATGTGGTAAATGTTTCTTTTCGTCATTCCGGCTGTAAGGCTACGCGTTCGTAAATCGCTGCTTACAGCCGTTATGACAAAATAGTACATTTCAGGGCGAGTGTTATGGGCTTTTTCATGGGGGTCCCGAGTAGAAATTTCGTCAGGCAGGCCTGTTGGCAGAGAAGGCCCTGCTCCGGTATCGATACGGTATAACTGATTACGGCATGCCAGATCAGGCCCTGAAGGGGACTATTGCATGTTCACCTTACCAATAAATTCCAAACTTCAAGCAGGCATGCCTAATCATGCCCCAGTCAGGGCCTTTTGAGCGTACCGTGATAGAGAAAAATTAAAGTTACATCAGGCATGTCTGATAAGGGAAATTCCGGGGTCTTTTTCAGCCTGTTTTGATTGAACACGAGTGCTTGTTGAGTATACCGGATACGGCCAACTCGATCCGGCCGTGATCAGAACCAGGTGAGGTAATCGGGAATCCTCAACTTCGAAAATTTTATAAGTTCAATACGGCGAACCTGATCCCGCAATAATCAGGTCCGGATAAGGCATGCCGTACGGGACTTGGAAAAATTTTCACTAAACAAAGAGTCGGGGTGGAAATGGTAAAGGGGGGCGGGTCGGAGGGGAGGGGGATGATGATCAGGAAAATTATATTAATTGATATTATTCTAGATTTAGTTCAATCCTACAATTTTATTCTGAGTATTATTGATATACTCAAAACAAACGATCATTTTTAAAAATGATACGTTGGTCAAGTGGATAGGGTACCGAACTAGTACGCAGAGGGTCCCGAGTTCAAGTCCCGCTCCGGGTGCTTTTTTTCTTTTTTTTTCTTGACCCACCTATTCTGGGACCACTATTTATTTATTAATTTTTTTATTGTTCATATTTGGCACAATTTGATAATTCAGTTAGCAATTTATTAATTTGTAGCAAAGTCTACGCTAGGTAAGGGCGAAACCAGGCCGTCTGTCACGGCCCTTATCAGGTTTAGGAATCAGGTCCTGATCATGCTTTGCGTTGCATTTCCTATTACACTGAGAAAAAAATTTATTCCTTCCAAGAAAATGTTATTGGTGATATCTTTTTCATACTCTTAGTAGAAGAAAATATCTCTTTTGGAACGTATTTCTCCAGGCCAGTCATTTCCAGGTGCTCCGAAATCATTTCCAAGCGTGAGAATTATGGTGATCTATAAGAATATTCTTCTGCATATGACCTCGAAGAAACTCCAATAATAATTATTAACATTTGGAATTATTCCAATTTTCTTTACCTGGGAAAATCGCCAATTTGTAAAATCCGGAAGATATCGGAGAACATTTTGTCAAGGTCATATGTAGCATAATAATCAGATTGTTCAACATCACTGTAATTTTTTAGGATAGACTTGGACTCTCTGAAAATGACTGTCCTGGAAAAATTCGTTCTGAAAAAATATTATCTTCTGACGAGAATATCAATCCTTGGCAGGAATAATTTTTTCTCTCAGTGCAGGCCCTGATTTGGTAACTGTAACAGGGTCGGATCTTTTCTGCGGCACAGCAGACCGGGGCCTGGCCAACCAAGTACTAAAATTTCTACTCGGGTTCTCGCCTTCGGCTCGGACGCCAATTCCACGTGAGTGAAAAACCCCATGGCACTACGCATGAATGATATTTTTTCGTAGTGATTTTCAGTTTTACGATTTTTGGAGAAGGGTCAATCCCAATCTCCGGACGAGGTAAAGTGAAGATCAGTACGGAAAACAAACAGTCGATATACGGCCTAAAAATCTTTTCTAGCTCGCCTTCGGCTCGGGCTGCAAACTCATATTCGCCTAAAAAGTTGTTTTTCGGCCTAATGACGAAACATACTATTTTTTTTTAATTCAGTAACTTTCGTATATGCACATCAAGGGTTTTTGACCGATTCGTCCACAAACGAAGATTATTAATAAATAAATTTCGTCATTATGCACTTCCATTATTGTTAATTATTAGATACTTTTCACTTATTCCATAACTTCTCCCCTCTCTACACGTTATTAAACAAAAACAATAGTGCCTGACCGAAACTCGCGCTCATTCGTTCAAGAAAGAGAAGTTCGATAGAGGCAAGGAAGCTCGCCCCGGTGCGTGATAGAGAGCAAACTTCGATACGCGCAGGCAACGCTTATCCACCCACTGTCGCCCCGCAAGCCAAAATTTCTATTAGAGAAACTGAGAGGTCAATTGGGTTCGTATTCCCTGCGCCATATATCTATTTCAAGAATTTTTCCTCAAAATTTCACATCTCTTGAACATTGCCGACCGTTCTCATATAACTATATAAAGAAATACCTTAACGAGTGCCATTATAAAATGGAATTTGCTACAGAAGATGAGATAAGGCCAATCACTTTTCAAAACGTATGTGAGAAATTTAGATTCATCTCAAATTTTCTGATTGAATATTTATCCAATCTCTAACTTATTCCTAGAGACATATTAAACGCACCGAATCTTGTGTATTGGTTGGAAACACATATACCAGTATACCCCTCTTTTGGATAGTTGTGAAAATCATTTTCAAAATGTTTTGTTCCTCAAGTGCTATGATACCAATATCGTTCGAATTTTCCAATGGGGCATTATCACTATAATACATAATTTTTGATACAATCACAGCTAAAATCAAACTATTAAGATTTCTATTACTATAGAATTCATAATGAGAAGCAAAAAACAGTTCACAATAAGGAGAGAATAAGGTTCAAGTGTGGTGATTTAATGAATGTACCTGGGTACGCTCATGCATGAGAGTGGGAGAACACCGTGGGGGATTCCACAATCGTTGAAGAAATACTACAGACTTCAGTATGCAGTTTCACGTCGGGTTTGATACATGTGACTTCTACTATTTCATCTCGAATAAACAACTCCTTTAAAAAATGTAGAATTATGATGAACACGTATCTTTTGAGTGAGTGACTTCATGAACTGACTGAAATTAAAAAAAAAAAAAATGGTAGATGAAGGAGTGAAATCGTCATTCGAGTTTTCCCAAACATTTTCAATTATTATCAGAGCAAAAAATGTACTGAGAAAATAGGAAAAAATGGCACTGATTGCACCACGAAACAGCAACTCTTTACTACGGGATAGGGAACATGTTCCTGCGTACAATGTAAGTTGAAAAGCAACACCCACAAAATAAACAAAAACCTTAGCGAATATGCACTATTTATCAGCCCATATATTCATTTTGAATAGTAGTAAACATAAAATACGCAAAACAACAAATACCAGGAAAATACAATGACAAATAAAAAAAGAAACAGATGAAAATTATATAAAAAAAGGAAATAGTTCAACGAAAATTCAAAAGGTAAAGATACTACGCGCTGTGTTGAGCTGTATTCAAGAGAAAGGTTTATTATTCCTTTAGCTGCGGGCTGTAGGTTGTTGTGCCTCGGCCTAGTTACATCGTTTCGTTTTTTCCTCGGCGATGGTCACTAAATGTGTGACAAATAAGACTGAAGATCTCTTCCGCCTTCACGTCTAAAAAACACCGCGATAAAATTTCCAGGCATCTTCAATTAACCTGACAGTTTTGGGGTTCCGTTAATGGAATTTAAAAACGAAGATTCGTCCGTGAATAGTCAGGAAGGAGATAATAAAAATGAATGAGCAATCGTAGAATTGATACACATACTTGTATCAACATAAACTACGATCAGAAGTAGAGGACCCTAGGGTTAACACGCGTAACTTTGATTCAAAAAAGCGTAGAAATATGAAACAAGTTTTAATTGATGAATTGATTATTTATCTTATCTTATACGCAGTTTCATCTTCTCAAAATCATTAGTGTTAATTATATCGTAATGTCAAGGTGAAAAAACGCGCAATTTTAGGGGGCCGGAAAAATTCATGAATTTTGCCGTTTATTTGTGGTTCCAAAAAATGGTGGCAAAAATATGCTGATTTTCTTTTATGATTGCTACAACATTCAAAAATATACTCGCGAAGAAAAAATGTTTAAATTTCTAAAATTGTCCGTTTTTTGGACAAAAATGTCCTCCACGGATATCTCAGAATTTTACAATGATATCCGTACGAAAAAAATCTCACTGTATAGGGACGGGAATGATATAGCGATTTTATTGATCATTCAGTTCATACACAGCGTCATTGATTTTGTAAAAAAAATATTTTAAAATTTATGAAAAAGTGACGACGTACGACCACAGCTCGTGTTGGCCTTTATTACGGTTCAAGCGTTTGGACCCTGGGAATTAATTCCAGATGTGTGTTTTTCACCATCAGCGCATATCCTGATAGTCCATGCGCTGAGGGGGGTTGAGTATACATTTTGAGAAAAATGAATGCAACAAAACTTTTTTCATAGTTTTTGAGGTGTAAAATCCGAATTTCTTGGTATGCCGGCTGAATTTCACAGTAAAAGCATTATTATTAACAATTTGAAAGTTTAAATGGCCCTCTCGCAGCCATTTTGCGTCACACTCGAAGAAAGTCGCAACAAAAAATACGCCAGGATCCGTAGAAAATTTAATGGCCTTTTATTTTTCCAAATATTCCGAATAGTTTTTGAAATATGAATTTTAGAATGCAATGCGCAGCGCTTCCATCGGAATCGTTTGCCGTCAGGCCCGCCTCTTGATGTTTGAACCACATCAACGTCATAAAATGACGTCATTCTTGAAAAAGTTCCTTATATATAAAGGAAAACATAATGGCTGCCGAATGAAAACTCGAATTGAAGAATGTCGAATCGATTCACCGAAAGTCGAAGTCGAACGGACCTGTTCGATCATGAACGTGTGAAACAGAAATAGAGTGTCGTTCGAATAAACCCAGGGAACAATTTTTACGGATGCCATCTGAAAGTCCCCAGCAAGACCTGTAAATATCCGGAAATTTCCCAGTAAATTGTTAGCTGGGNTTCACCGAAAGTCGAAGTCGAACGGACGTGTTCGATCATGAACGTATGAAACAGAAATAGAGTGTCGTTCGAATAAATTGCCACATGATGTTATCTTCAGAGTCATTGCGGCGGATGAAAGACGCATTCTCATGAGAACTTTCATGAGAATGAGCAATTCGGCCGCGACAGTGCTATTTACGAAAGCGCGCTAGAATTACAAATCGAATTTCTAACCTCGAATAAGAAACGAACACCATGTATACATTAAATACATCAGTACATATTTTCTATAATACACGCATTTGTTTATAATTAGTGGAATGGGAAATGATTTTTTGGTGATAAAAGTTAAGAGCTAACAAGATTAAATTCTAGATGATTAATGAACGTGAATGTCGAGAATGGATTGAAAAAAAAAATAGAAAATCTAAAAATATTCAATTTTAAATTTTTCATCCGATTTTGGTTATTCGATGGTTTGTTTAATGAAATCAATACTTATATCACAAAATCAAATAATATTGATTTTTTTGCCATGGAATTAATTTTTGGTGAAATTCTGAAAACGGAAGAATTCGTTATAATTCAGGAATAGTACATTACATGCCCGAGCCTTGGAAAACAGATCACCGTCCTCCACGTGCAAGATTGCCTTCCGAGTCGAAGGCGAGGATGGGGTTTTTCAGGTCCCATTACACGAAAAAAATTATTCTTTCAGTGAAACATTGATTGCTATTGGATTATTTATATAAAAAACGATTGTGGTCTTCGAAAATTGTGATTTTCCAATCATTTCATTAGTGTATTTCAGAAAGTCGACTTCATTTTTTCCTAGCAATTATACTGTTGAAAAAAATTGAAATTCATGGATAGTTCAGTGGTAATTTTTACGAGCAAGACATTTAATTTAATTTGAGAGAGGAAAGTCATGAAATTTAAAAATTCACTGAAAATTTAATAGAATTCAACATTTCTTAACAGTATGAAAATAAAAAATTGCTTGAATTTTCATTTAAAACGTAAATATTCTGCACCCAGTTACTTACTCTGTAGTTTTGATTGATAAACCAATTATAATTGTTCTAATCATTTAGGTCGGGGGCAATAGAATGATTCAACTTTCTTAATGTTGCGTTTACTAAGGTTTTCTCCAAAGTTGATTAGAATCAATAACTAGAATTATGAGTTTTTTATGACATTTTTTACATGAAGTGCAGAAGAATCTGAATGCACTACAGTGCAAATGATGATAGATTTTTTCATGTTGAACAAAGAATAATAATAATATAGGAATAAAAAAATTCAGTTATGAATGAACAACTGTGACTCAATATTCCATAACAGTAGAGAACAGGAATGATGATATTTTCATAATATCTGACACATTAACATGAATTTCAAATTCACAAAAAAGAATCGAGCAGAAGTCAAAATCGTCATTTTACGTTTTAATTTCCAATTTGGTGCTGAAAACATGAGGTGACAATATTCTAAATGGGGAATTATGTTGATGATATGAACAATAGATTAATTGAATTACCGAGTGAACTGATTGAAAAATTGTATCACGGTGTTGGCAAGCACTTTTACCAGAGTATCACCAAACATTGAATTTCGGTAATTTACTCTTCGAATTATGTTCGAGTAGAAATTGGATTGTAATTATGATTGAAATCTTATTCAGTGAGCAGAGGAATTAGCATATGCGCAGGTTATTCATTGCAATAGAAATATTTCATCGTTAATAAATTGAGGCAGATCATTTTCATCAGTCGCACTGCTTTTTGCAATGATAATGATTATGAACAATGAATGGAAGAAAGGAATTCTGAGTCCGACGGGAAAAAACGCATAATGAATATTGCAGCTGGAATTGTGTTATAAATATAGTAAGAGAGCCCTTCACCTTGACTAAGATAATAATCAAAGGTCGAAACTATTGAAACTGATAATATGAAAATTTCAGAGTAGGTTTTATCTTTTATGTGAGCACTCATCAAGAGATGGTTAGAAATTAATAAATACGTGTTTCAGCTTTGTTACAAAATCCATCTCTAAAGGGGTGAATAGGGAATGAATTATAGAAACTTCGAGGAAGGTTGCAGGTTTCCAAAAAAATCAGAACTGTCAATTTTTTTTCCAAATGTAAGATAATTCGGGAGTTTTCCAAAAATTCAAGACAATTATGAGATTTTCTGAAGAACTTAGAGACAATCTATGAAACCACGACTCATTGTCTATGAGTTTTTGAAAATTACAAAGCATTTACAATATCTCTCAAATATTCGAGGATTGTTGAATAAATAATGGGAAAACAATTTATAGGAAAGAGCGGCATTTTACACATAAAACTGATTTGAAGTAGTCATGAAAGCCCGAATACTACACTCTGATTAATTGAAATGCGAAAGGAGGAAAAAATTTGGTAATTCTTCGGATTTTCTCCACAATTCCACAAAAATTTTCAAGTTTCTTGAAAAAATTCATATAAATTTCGAAAGATTATCGAAAATTTGAAAACATTTCAGATGATTCATCAAAGTTTCAAGTTTATGACATCGTCGAATAGAATTGTGAAAAAAATCATGAATGATGCGAAGACACTTCGAATTAGCGAAAGAACATCATAATTGACCCCATAATTTTTCCAGAAAAATAATTGACTACTTTTGTCGAGTTGTAAACGGAAATAAAGAGGGAGGCGAAGACAAAAAAATTATGGACTGTGAGAAATTTGATAATTGTTGTTTTGCACTCTGAATATAATTCTGATTACAATAGTAATCAAAATTTCATTCAATGAGGACGGAAACTCAGAATTAGTGGATCACTTATTAAAATATTGAAATTGAACAAGCAATGAACCGAGACGCATTGTTTTCATTAACTTTAACACTCAATAGATTAAAACGATGATAAATCATTAATTTTCGAAAGAAACAAAAAAAGCAAAGGCATAATAAATGGAAATCAACGTCGCGGCCACTTGCGGCCGCGACAGCGCTAGTTATGATAAAAAATGTTTCATAGTGGATAACAAAGAGAGCGCTGTCTAGTTTTTCAAAATATTTCCATAAATTAACAAGATCGATCGATTTCAACAAGGCCCATGGGAGCTCCATCTGAACCGAATATCACCGCGGACGCCATCGTAAGTTTGAGAGATATTAACATAAACAAAAGCAGTTGAATTTGAAAAAATTCGAATGGAAATTATTCCGCAATCCATAATGCGTAGAATGAAGTTGGATTTTTTCAATATTATTGTAATTAAATGAGGAGGGATAGTTGAAGTACTTGAGATAAAAGAGTACTTATTTATTCATACTAATGTTGAGTAGACGCAAGTAAGATATTTATAAAAATGTCCGTGATATTGGTGAACCAAAATATAAAATTTGGTTAGTGACTATTGAAATAATATTTATATAATAAAAAATATATATTTATACTAATCTTAAGTAGATGCACGGAAGCTTCAAACTCTTATTACATGAGCATTAGTGAAACATACGTGAACCAAAATTTGTGAATTATGAAAATGTTCTAAACATAACAAAATGAATCTTTTAATTTCATTGCATATCATATGTGATCAATGGTATTAAATTTACACAAATGATAAATGTCTATTGATCCGTGATGATAAATGGATGTCCCTGTTTGATCATATCATATCGTCCAAAAGTTACTCAATCCTTCCTTCAAAACGTGCACGAGTGCTGCGTATTATGTGATGTGGATGAATTATAACAATATTGAAGAAAATCCAACGTCATTCTACTCGGTATGGATTGCGGAACGATTTATATTCGAATCTTTTCCAATTCAACTGCTTTTGTTTATGTTAATATGCCTCAAACTCATGGANTCAACCAAGGCTCGGTTACCTGCCCTTCTCCCGAGACTCAAGCCCTGGTCCCCAGGGATGGCCGAACCTCGGTCCAAGCCTGGGTGCCCAGGCTTGGCAAGCCCAGGCTTGTGCCAGGCTTGGCCCGTTTCTCCAACACTGGCATTTCGTACGTGGGTATCCGCGGTGATATTCGGTTCAGATGAAGCACCCATGCGACTTGTTGAAATATCCATATTTTGTTAATTTATGGAAATATTTTATCTTTGTTATCCATTATGGAACATTTTTTATTGTAAACATTGTTAAGTATGACGTTATTTTATGACATTAATATGACTCAAACGTCAAGAGGCGGGCCTGGCCGCAGACGATTCCGAAGAAGGCTGCGCGTTGCATTGTAGAATTCATATCTTGAAAACAATTTTGAATATTTGGAAAAGTCGAACTCCATTATATTTCTTATTGATCCTGGCGTATTTTTTATTCCAACTTTTTTCGAGTATGACCCAAAATGGCTGCAAGAGGGGCATTTAAACTTTTAAATTGTTAATAATAATGCCTTTGCATTAAAATTCAGCCGGCATACCAATAAATTTGGATTTTACACCTCAAAAACTATTTTTAAAAAATTGTGTCGCAATCATTTTTCTCAAAATGCATACTCAACCCCCCTCAGTCCAAGCGCTCGGACCGTAATGAAGTCCATGAGTTGTGGTCAGACAGAGGCACGCTTTTCTAAATTTTAAAATATTTTTTAGAAAATCAATTACTTTGTGTATAGACTGAATGAGCAATGAAATCTCTATAATATTCAATTCCCTATAAAGTGGTATTTTTTCCGGACGCATACCACTGTAAAATTCTGGGATATCCGTGGTGGATATTTTCGTCTAAAGAACGAACAATTTTTGAAAATTAAAAATGTTCTCTTCACGAGTATATTTTTTAATTTTGTACTAATCACCAAAAAATCGGGCGTTTTTTCACCTTTACTTTACAATACAATTCACATCAATAAATTTGAGAAGATGAGACTCCATATAAAAATATATAAATAATCAATTCATCAATTAAAATTTGTTTCATATTTTTACGATTTTTTTACCGAAGTTATGCGTGTTTAACCCCAGGGTTCTCTACTTCTGAAACGGATAGGAGTGCGCGACTAACTGATGCAGCAGTTACCGCCTGTGTCTTAGATTATCCTTTATTAACTATAAACGATGGTGGGCTGATACAGTAACGTAATTCATCTACGCGCAATGTAAACAAATGTTTGAAATACAATATAAGGTGGGGCTCACTTGTGAAGAATGATAATGTACGATTTCAATGTCATGTTCGTACAAATCTACACGGAGCGAAAAATCTCAAAAATTAGTATATCTTCTCATCAACGCATTGGACGGACCGAAGGGGGCACAAAAAAGATGGAAAATACTCTATCAAATGAGATTCTGACAATCATAATTCAGACTACCTCTCTCCAAACTTTCGTGTGCTGCACCCGACTGTTTTCCGCTCATTAGAGACTAGTTTGAGGAATTGTATTTTTATGGAATCAGAGACAATAAACTGGCCAGGCCCTCTCCAAATTTTAGTGTGCCACTCTGTACCAACCAATTATTGGTACGCTTGAGCTACCAAATTGATATCACTCAAGATATTGAAAAGGGAATAAGAATATTCTCTTGAATATAATGATGAATAATAGAGCTGAATGAAATGTAATTTGACGAAGAAAATAATGTTTGTTTTTGAAAAAAAAACTATTGATCACTTGGAACTGGATGAATTTATTTTTGAAAAGTTAAATGTCTATTTATGAAGACTCAGAAAGGCACGAGAACTGGTGAAAACTGATTAATGAAATTAAGAACACTGACACACTCTACTTGGAGTTGATAATCTTGATTTGGTTTTATTTTTACACAATTGTGCCAATACGAGCAAGAGTCACTGTTTTTGTTTATCGCATAAATTGTTTTCAAGTAACATGTGGAACACACTGTTTTTTATTTTACATAAACTGTTTAGCAATAAACGAGGAATACACAAATTTTGAGACTAAAGATAGACACTGAACCATCTCTGTACTTGATAGAGAAAATGCAGAAGAATTCAAGAGGAGATCTTCACTTCACAACGTTTTTCGAAAAACTAAACTCTTCTTGGTTCTTGTGAAGAGGTTTGAGAAGTGGGAGGAGGCGCTCTTTTCCAAAATATGAAGACTATTTAATTTAATTTCATTGGTCGAGGAAAGGTCCATCTCTCAAGGGGTGGTGTGCAAACATCTGGATAGTGGGGGCATGAAATTTCCCTTGACCGAGGTAAATTTTGAGGGTTTGAGATTGTAAATTAAATACTCAAGGTAGAACCATTTTTTGTTTACACGGCTGGCAAAAGATTAAGTTGTAAAAGTGGGCGCAAAGGACCAATTTTCCCGAGTGGAGTGTCAACGGCTGGCAAGGGATTAAGTTGTAAAAGTGCGCGCAAAGGACCAATTTTCTCGAGTGGAGTGCCAACGACTGGCAAGGGATTAAGTTGTAAAATGGCGTTTCTATCCGAACACATGTCTCTACCACGTGAACAGTACAGCAACAGACCCTTGAATGTAAAAGCAAACGAGTAATAAAACACTCTTAAGTCCCATTTTGGGAATCTGAGTGTTGGGAATTACTGGGGATCAGCGGTACAAAATTTCCCGGACTTAGGAGTAAAAGGTCTTTCTTAACAAAAAATTGAGAAACGAGTGGACCAAGACCTTTTCTTCAATTGCTCGAACATGCTAGTTCGTTCAATTTTAGGATTAGGGGATTTTTCGGTTATTTAAGAGTGGCATACCGCATCCTCAAACCTCTCAACTCTCTCCACTGTCCATTACTCGTTATTTTTAACTCAACAATTCAAAAATGTTGATATATATATATATATTTATACAAAGCGATGAAAAGGAAAGCCATCATGGAAGAGACAAGCAGTACACCAGAAAAATGTGATTTCTTCGCAATTTTCTCATCTTTTCTCTTTTTCTTCTTCTTTTCAATCTTTTTTTTTGCTTCTTTCACCTTTCAATCGACAGTTTTCCCTTCTGCTAGATGGGAGGGACTATCAACAACATTATAAACCTCTTTCGAAAGACACAGTACTCATCCAAAGAAGTGCGAAACATGGAAAAACAAGTTATATTTTACTGTAACGACCTTTTTACATTTTTACAATAAGAGGGTATTATTTACCGTCTCCAACTACCACTTGCCCTACTGCACTGATTTACTATACATCTGTTCATCACGATTACTGTTTTCTAAGTGCTTTCCGTTTTATTGTTGTTTGTTTTCGTTTCGGACAAACTTCTTGGTTTTCCGCAGCCGAATATCGTTTCATTAACAATTGCTCTCCCGGTTTTGGAATGAAACAATGGTGTTTTTGAATGGCTGGAATAGCTTTGGCCCTATCAAATCTTTCCCTCAATTCAGTTTTTATATTCTCATGTTCGTTCTTGGTGAAAAAAAACATCAATTCCTTTGAAATTCTCTTTTGACCATCGAAATAAAGCATCTGGCGTCAGGATGGATTCACCATGGACGATTTGCAAGCTTCTACCTCTCGCTTCTCTTTTGAAAACAGCACCCACACCGTCACAAGCTCCTTTATCACGTGCGGTTGCATGGAAATGGGCCTCTGCATCTATTCCAAAATCAGTCTTGTGATGCAGAAGATTAGCCATTTGGTAACGATTCTTGTAATGCTGTGCAGCTCCATCGGTGACATAGATAATTCTCTCGACATCTTTTCAGTTATTCTTGACATGTTGTATTAGAATTTTCTGTACCAAGTAAACAGCTGCGGTATCGGGAGTAGTACTATCTGACAAAATAATTAAACTCCGATGCTGGATCTCGTTTCCTTCGCGATAGTAGTAAACAACGGGATGGACTGTACATTGATCATTGTTGTAGTGGAAGGATTGAGCAGCATCTTGAGCCACAAAGGCATAATTTTCTGAGAAATCACAGTGCACTAGTACTTCGCCGTTATTCAAATTCTCTTTTCGATCTTTAACAAAAGCTGATTGTTCTTTAGCGATGAAGTGATGGGGTTTTAATACTTTTAATCGTTCGACAAGAAGATCGACGAAGTCATCCATCGCAAGCGTTTGTGTCTGCAAGGTACACCTGTCAGTAGTTTGCCACACGCGAAATTGGACAGTTTCGACAACAGAATCAGAAAGGAGCTTCTTCAATTCACATGAGAAGGGTTTCACCCCAGGGCAGTCGTTACATTCATCCAGATAACAGGCCGGGGTTGGATTTGTACACATCAGTTGTGCTAGACAATCTTTGTAATCCTTGAGTGGGCAGGGGGAATCTTTAGTTAGAGTGGCAATGTTGATGGCTTCGAGCATCAATTTGCAATTTTGATGATACGTGCAAACACATACGACGTGAGTGCCATTTGCTCCCGCCAGTACACATTGTTTTGGTCTCAGCTCAGCGAACTTACTGAAACCAACCAAAGCCTCTGGATGAGTATTTTTGTACTTGCTATGAAGGTGTTTCAGATTTTCGAGTATCATTTGCTTTGGCTCTACTTTCTTCTTTCCATTGATTTTGACGGATACTTTATCTTTCATCCCTGACATGACACGACTATTCTCTATATAAAACTTGTTTACTTTCTCGACCGTTTGTTTTGGAAGTGAATGGCCTGCTTTCGCAATTGGTGAGGTATGTACTCCTTTGATTTCTCCCAATTTTTTCGCTCTTAATGCCATGTATCTCGTAATGCCAAATTCAGAAGCGATTTTCCGCTCGCTCCACGACTGTGGAAGGACCGTCAAGATTTGCAAGCGCNAAGCTTCTACCTCTCGCTTCTCTTTTGAAAACAGCACCCACACCGTCACAAGCTCCTTTATCACGTGCGGTTGCATGGAAATGGGCCTCTGCATCTATTCCAAAATCAGTCTTGTGATGCAGAAGATTAGCCATTTGGTAACGATTCTTGTAATGCTGTGCAGCTCCATCGGTGACATAGATAATTCTCTCGACATCTTTTCAGTTATTCTTCACATGTATTAGAATTTTCTGTACCAAGTAAACAGCTGCGGTATCGTGAGTATCAGCTGCGGTATCGTGCGGTATCTGACAAAACAACTAAACTCCGATGCTGGATCTCGTTTCCTTCGCGATAGTAGTAAACAACGGGTTGGACTGTACATTGGTCATTGTTGTAGTGGAAGGATTGAGCAGCATCTTGAGCCACAAAGGCATAATTTTCTGAGAAATCACAGTGCACTAGTACTTCGCCGTTATTCAAATTCTCTTTTCGATCTTTAACAAAAGCTGATTGTTCTTTAGCGATGAAGTGATGGGGTTTTAATACTTTTAATCGTTCGACAAGAAGATCGACGAAGTCATCCATCGCAAGCGTTTGTGTCTGCAAGGTACACCTGTCAGTAGTTTGCCACACGCGAAATTGGACAGTTTCGACAACAGAATCAGAAAGGAGCTTCTTCAATTCACATGAGAAGGGTTTCACCCCAGGGCAGTCGTTACATTCATCCAGATAACAGGCCGGGGTTGGATTTGTACACATCAGTTGTGCTAGACAATCTTTGTAATCCTTGAGTGGGCAGGGGGAATCTTTAGTTAGAGTGGCAATTTTGATGGCTTCGAGCATCAATTTGCAATTTTGATGATACGTGCAAACACATACGACGTGAGTGCCATTTGCTCCCGCCAGTACACATTGTTTTGGTCTCAGCTCAGCGAACTTACTGAAACCAACCAAAGCCTCTGGATGAGTATTTTTGTACTTCCTATGAAGGTGTTTCAGATTTTCGAGTATCATTTGCTTTTGCTCTACTTTCTTCTCTCCATTGATTTTGACGGATACTTTATCTTTCATCCCTGGCATGACACGACTATTCTCTAGATAAAACTTGTGTACTTTCTCGACCGTTTGTTTTGGAAGTGAATGGCCTGCTTTCGCAATTGGTGAGGTATGTACTCCTTTGATTTCTCCCAATTTTTTCGCTCTTAATGCCATGTATCTCGTAATGCCAAATTCAGAAGCGATTTTCCGCTCGCTCCACGACTGTGGAAGGACCGTCAAGATTTGCAAGCGCTCACCGTACTTTTCCAGATCATTGAATTTTTTCTTCAAACCATCTAGCATTTCTTCTAATTCTGTTTCTCTCGAAGATCGATAGCGCTTTGATAAAGAAGGATCAGCGTCACTTTGGTCATCTTCCGCATCAGAATGCATGGGGGAACTGGAGAATTCAGATACATTGTGTCCGCTTCTTCATCGATTGAAATGCCGGAATCGTCGAGATGGAAAGACCGACCTGATCTCAGAGAACTATTCATCACATCTGGGCTTGGTTCCGGTGTTTCGGCTTGGGGCTTTGATATCTCGGGTGGGGTATCCGAACATCGAAGATGTGTATCATGAAGATTCACCATTGAGACGGGTGGAATCACATAATTCGGGGCCATCTTCCGGCACTGGCCACACACTGAGAAAAAAATATATTTTTACGAAATATTCATTTACTCGAGAGAAGTATTTATTTTTTCAAAATATTATTTCTCCAATCGAATTACTCCCAGGCGAGTCTGATTAGGTTTCAATTATGACAATCATGTTGCTCTAGAGGATGACTATGTTGAACATAACCTTGGATAAACTTCTCCAATGATTTTTCATTTTTCCTAAATTTCTTATTTTCTACAGGGAGGAATTTCAATTAATTTTCCAATGTTTATAATTATTGAGGGAGTTAACTCAAGGTTTTAACTACCATGATCATCTTCTAGAGCAACATAATTGTCGTAATTGAAACCTAACGAGAATTGCCTGCGAATGAGAGGACTGGGGAAATATGGTATTGAAAAAATGAATACTTAGCTCAAGAAAATGGATATTTGGCAAAATCTATATTTTTTCTCAGTNTCCCTTAGCACCTCTATGACCCTCGTGACCCTTATGACTCTTAGCTCCTTTATGACCCTTAACACCCCTATGACCCTTAGTACCTCTATGACCTTCGTGACCCTTAGTACATTTAAGAGCCTTAGTACATCTGTGACCANGCACACCTATCACTTCGCGGCATTCTATGAAATGCAAAATTATCAAATCCAATCCAAAATTACCCGAAAAATGAGGATTATTCCAATAAGTAACGTGAAAACTGTTTACCTCGATACAACAGACAGGAAAATGCGAATCGATTCGCAAGGAATTGTACAACGATGAAAACTTAATCAGGAAATTGAAGTTTTCACTAAAATTAGAGCCTCAGGAAAAACTAATNTCTATAACCCTTATGACACTTAACATCCCTATGACCTTTAGCACTTCTCTGACCCTCGTGATCCTTATGTCCCTTAGCACCTCTATGACCCTCGTGACCCTTATGACTCTTAGCTCCTTTATGACCCTTAACACCCCTATGACCCTTAGTACCTCTATGACCTTCGTGACCCTTAGTACATTTAAGAGCCTTAGTACATCTGTGACCATCGTGGCCCTCATAACTCTTAGCCCCTGTATGAACCTTATGACCCTTAGCACCCCTATGACCCTTAGGGCCCCTATCNGGAAAATGCGAATCGATTCGCAAGGAATTGTACAACGATGAAAACTTAATCAGGAAATTGAAGTTTTCACTAAAATTAGAGCCTCAGGAAAAACTAATGATATTAAATCAATGAATTGATTCTTTTTGTTTTCTTTTCTCATTCATATGGTCATGATTAGACGAACTTCCGATGATGATGACAGTATAGCTCTCATAAAAAGCGAAAAGACGCAAAAATTTTGAAGAAAAATTTTTTCCCGACGCATTGTTTCTCTTTTCCATCGTGACGCATCTTTTTCTAACTCATTTATCAAAGGTATGGATTGAAATATCAATTTCTCAATAAAAACGAGGCAGCTCTCCTAGAACGCGTAAAAACACANCCTCTCTATAACCTTTATGACCCTTAACATCCCTATGACCCTTGGCACCTCTATGACCCTCGTGACCATTGTTTNAAAATTTAGGAAACAAAAATTTTCTCCGGTACACTGGTTGTCTCTCCCACGATGGTGTATTTTTTTTCCATCATATATGGACGTCCTCTATGAGAAAAAAAATATTCCAGTCGAATACCGGACGGCCCTAGAGCCGAAAAAAAAATAAAAACGTAAAAATTGATAGAAATTTAGGTGTAGAAGCTTCTTCACGCCTATAGAATANAACTCTTAGCCCCTGTATGAACCTTATGACCCTTAGCACCCCTATGACCCTTAGGGCCCCTATCACCCTTGAGACTCTCGTGACGCTTATGACCCTTAGCCTCTCTATAACCTTTATGACCCTTAACATCCCTATGACCCTTGGCACCTCTATGACCCTCGTGACCATTGTTTCTTAGCACCTCTATGACCCTCGTGACCCTTATGACGCTTAGCCCCTCTATGATGCCCTTTATGACTCTTAACACCCCTATGAGCCTTAACACCTCTATGACCCGNTCATTTTTTCTAGACAAAAAAAATCCGGGGTGGCTGAGTTGACATGGAATATATAATATAAAATTTCTGTGGTTCCCGGTAGCTTAGTCGGTAAGAGTGCCCGGCGCGTATCTGGGAGACCCGGGTTCGATTCCCGGCTGGGTGAAGCGGAAATTTTTTCTCTAAATTCTAATTCTCCCACTAAGTGAGAGTTTTTGGAAATTCATCCCCCAAGGGAGTGAAAATGGGGCAAAATTTTTTATGCGATTTCGAGAACCGCTCAAGTTAGAGAGTTGAAAATGCACGTGTAGATTCTTCTATCAAAATAAACAAATGGATAATCGCATTGTTGTATATGGGTGCAGTTTATGTTGCTAAGAAATTAGCAATATGCTTCCGAGTGGATTCTCTATTTTTGAAATGTACTACTTTTATTTTCCATTGTTTTGAATAGTGACACCCATATGACTCTCTTATGAGCCCTATATTACCCTTTTATGAGCTCACAGAACCCCCATATGAGCTCATACAGCCCCTATATGAGCCTCATATGAACCCATATCACTTCATATAACCCCATATGAGCCCATATGTCTCCCATATTGCCACATATGACCTCCATATGACTCCCGTATAACCCCATGTGATCGTCATATGACCCCATATGACCCTCTATCATCCCATATGAGCCCATTATGACACCATATGACCTCAGATAACTTCCAAATGACCTCTTATAACCCCCATATGACCCCGTACAACTTTTTTATGACCCCATATAACCCATATATGATTCTCATATGACCTCCATATGTCCTAAAGCTTCATATTGCTACTAGGGGGCTACGCCCCCTGCTCGCTCCGCTCGCCAACCCCAGGGGGGCTTCGCCCCACCCCGCTTGCNAATAGTTATGCTGTTTTCATCATCTTTGCACTTCATCGAGAAAGCATCAATTCAATCTTTCTGAGCCATGATTTCATTGATATGACTGTTAATTTTTCCAGTTTATCATGAAAAAAAATGAAAAAAAAAATCTCACAAACTATATGCTGTAGCTCAACAGTGATAGATGCGATCCGCATCATATTCTATTAAAATCAAGAGGCTATCAATACAATTTTTTTAAGCCATGATTTNTGGCACCCCTCTATATATGGGCATCCACCCATATATGGGCAGCCCCCTTAAAACCCCCATGACCCTATGACCCTTACCACCCCTATGACCCTCGTGACCCTTAGCACTCCTATGACCCTTGTGACCCTCAGCGCTCCTAAGACCCTCGTCACCCTTAGCCCTCCTATGACCCTCGGGATCCTTAGTACCTCTATGACATTTAGAGCCCCTGTGACCCTCGTGACCTTTGAGACCCTCGTGACCCTTTTGACCCTTAGCCCCTCTATAACCCTTATGACACTTAACATCCCTATGACCTTTAGCACTTCTCTGACCCTCGTGATCCTTATGTCCCTTAGCACCTCTATGACCCTCGTGACCCTTATGACTCTTAGCTCCTTTATGACCCTTAACACCCCTATGACCCTTAGTACCTCTATGACCTTCGTGACCCTTAGTACATTTAAGAGCCTTAGTACATCTGTGACCATCGTGGCCCTCATAACTCTTAGCCCCTGTATGAACCTTATGACCCTTAGCACCCCTATGACCCTTAGGGCCCCTATCACCCTTGAGACTCTCGTGACGCTTATGACCCTTAGCCTCTCTATAACCTTTATGACCCTTAACATCCCTATGACCCTTGGCACCTCTATGACCCTCGTGACCATTGTTTCTTAGCACCTCTATGACCCTCGTGACCCTTATGACGCTTAGCCCCTCTATGATGCCCTTTATGACTCTTAACACCCCTATGAGCCTTAACACCTCTATGACCCGCGTGACCCTTAGCACATCTATGACCCTCGTGACCCTCATGACTCTTATGACCCTTATGACTCGCAATTATCACCATTTCATGTCTTAACAGAAGTCGATTTGGAATTTTATAATATAGAGAGACTATGCAACTTAATAAATAGTTATGCTGTTTTCATCATCTTTGCACTTCATCGAGAAAGCATCAATTCAATCTTTCTGAGCCATGATTTCATTGATATGACTGTTAATTTTTCCAGTTTATCATGAAAAAAAATGAAAAAAAAAATCTCACAAACTATATGCTGTAGCTCAACAGTGATAGATGCGATCCGCATCATATTCTATTAAAATCAAGAGGCTATCAATACAATTTTTTTAAGCCATGATTTATTTCATTCTGATAACAATTCTTGGACTGAGTGTCGAAAAATCGATTTTTGAAAACACCAATATTTCACAAACTCTATGAATAATTCAACTTTAATTGGTGTTGATGATTTGAGCCTATTAACGTCTATATCTATGGAAAAATTCATTAAATTTCATCAAGCTCCTATGAAGAAAATTGTAAAAAAAAATGAAAAAAAGGACACACACATACATACATACAGACACCATCTAAAAATCGCATATTCAAACTTTTTAGGCTATATTTAGTTACCCTGACACAAAAATTTGGAAACTTGATTTTGAACGATTACAAAGCTTTCATTCGGAAGCAAAAGACACTTGTTTTTCATTAGCTCGAAAATCCACCCCTGCGAGGGTGAAACGCAGAAAGTTCTAGAAATTTCTTCAACTCTGGAGTTTTCTCGAATTTTCTAGAAAATGAGGGAATATTTTTCGAAACTAAAAACATCTATTTAGCCAATGATAGCGGAAATTTCTAGAACTTTCGGGAGAACTCGAGAATGCTCTACGATAGTTATTAGACAAATTATTCCCATTTCTATTATTATGAGATATTTCCTTGAAATTTTCGACGTTTCGTCGAAAGTTCTCAGGGTTTCTGAAATGTTCTGGAAAATTTGAGAAATTTCTCGAGTCTTCTAGAAAATTCGAAGAACTTCTCAAATTTTTTAAAGAGTCCAAGAAAGTTCTTGAGTTTTCAAGTGAATTCAAAAAACTTCCCAAGATTTTTGGGAAACTAGAGAAACTTAAACTTTTTCTTCGTTGACTTCGACTTATCATAAATAATATTTCCTTCAATGTGATATCATTCATTCATTTAGGAATAAATAAAAAAAACAATCATCATCATCAGATCAATTATTCTACGTCAGTTTTTAACTAGCCGATCAACGCAACTAGCCGATCGCATCGCGCGCGCCTCGTGTGGCTAGTTATGCTGAAAGAATATGGAAACTGAAATCTTGACATCCAAGGTTACTCCTGGGAGTGTAGGATCTTGATTGTTTCTTTTGCTAACTATGGATTCTCGTCTGACTTGTCTTCGCAAACATATGAAACCTTCCATCCAACCGAGTTCCTGGGGCTGATAAGCTCAGTCAGTGTATATTTTTTTGCCATATATACCCTATTCGGGTTTTTACTTGTTTTGAGGTTTCATGGGCCGACTTCCTCTCCAACCGTGTCGCATTGTACCCCAGGAGCTGTACCCCACGTACAGACTCTCCTGGTGACCAAGGAAAACCATGGAAAACCTTGGTCGACACGGGCGTCCATCGACCGAGCTTCATCGGAGAATGTTTTCTTAACACTTCTCCAATGATTCTCGGTGTCTAGACTTCCGTTCGACGGTTTCCGAAAGATTAAAAATCGCAATTGCCCCAAGCCGGACTCGAACCCGCGCCTTACGGATCCCGCCGTCCGGCCGAGCGATTTAANAAAGGACACACACATACATACATACAGACACCATCTAAAAATCGCATATTCAAACTTTTTAGGCTNATGGAAAACCTTGGTCGACACGGGCGTCCATCGACCGAGCTTCATCGGAGAATGTTTTCTTAACACTTCTCCAATGATTCTCGGTGTCTAGACTTCCGTTCGACGGTTTCCGAAAGATTAAAAATCGCAATTGCCCCAAGCCGGACTCGAACCCGCGCCTTACGGATCCCGCCGTCCGGCCGAGCGATTTAATTTTTTTTTTAACCATGTTTTTATTCAACAGTACAACAGGATATTTACATTTATTTACAGATATTTACATAAAAAAAACAGGTATATAAAACAATTAATGTAGTATATTGGGTTTTTTTTCTATAATTATGGTCACTTTGTGACTCTCGAGTTTTAACAGAGTATTGGTTGTTTATTGATGTTTCCATAACAGTTTATTGGATTTTATGCTCCATACGGTAGCATTTTGCGTTTGTTATTTTTCATGCGCCCCAAAAAAAAGAAAAAGGATTTAAAAAAGAAAAAAAAATGTGAAGATAACTAATCTGGTCGTATTTATGGTGAAAAAAAGGCGCTCTTATAATTACGTGATATTGTGGAAGAAGATAATAGGATTTTTAGCAATATATGATATAACAATCCTATTTCTTAATATATATCTTATCTTGTGGATTTATGTATGGTATAGACGGTGTGTTAAGTATCACAGTCTGTTACATCTTTTAATTATTTACTACTGAGTCACTTTTCAGTTCATCTTATTATTAAATTTTTTTTTTTTTTTATACGTGGATAACTAATTAAGGTGGACGGAAATTGTTCCTGTGTACCCTATTTTGAGTTGTATTTCTATTTCTATGTTGTTCCTTATACAATCGTTCCCTGTTTGTCAATTCTCTCATAAACCTATCGTCATCATCGATCTACCAGTATTTTTTATTAATTCGATAAAAATCAATTACATCTACTTCCGGAATCTCCCTGGAGTATTTTAATTCTCTGTTCAGTAAGTCATCTACTGGAATTTTGTTGTTTTTTTGTGTCTTCGAATATGGTATAAGATTGGTTTATTCTATTCATCTTGGAATAAACCAATCTTATCATAATATGTGAAATATTGCGGTTTAATATTTCCACATCTGGCTCTACCTTTTGCTTCGACGTTATCGAAGTTTGTGAATGATTTGATGGTTTCGTTGTAAATATTTTTTTTTCGTAATAATTTCTGGCCAGTTTCAGAATGAAATTGTCGATTCTGGGAATTTGGGCTTGATCATATAGGTGTTTATTACTGACTCTGTGTTGAAAATTTGAGTGTGGTGAGCGATGAAGGAATAATGAGGTTCTTAAACAATTCCATTCGAAAATTCTCAGGCGTTCGACCTGGTGGGCTCCCATGTTCCAGAGAATTTCTGCACCGTAGGTCAAGAGAGACCTTATTAGTAGAAGATAACATATTACTCTCCGAGCGATTTAACCGTTTCGGCCACCGTCGCCTGTCAGTCAGTGTACAATGTGTACATATTGAGTCAATTTGAGCTACTTAGCGGATTACTTTTTGTATATTACCTAAGGACTAACGATAATTTTCGTATATTAAGCCATGATTTTATATGAAAATTAGAGTCATATAGCGTTCTTTGGCTATTCAGCTAGATATTTAGAAGTCTTGGATTCTCAATGTTTATTTGAATTCCGATAAATTATCGAAAACTAAAGATAGGAGCTGAGTGAGCGGTATCGGCCGCATGCAGCCAATATCGCTCCGTCTGATTCCTATATCGCTCAGTAGCTAACCTCCGGTCAATAGCTGTCAAAAGAAAAGAATCTCCGCTGTTGGATGATTCAATGATATGAATGGAATTCAGATTTTATTTGATAAATTGAAATACATAGAAACAAAATGATGTTGTGAAAATGTGAGAATTGTATTTCAATCATTATTCCATTTTTTTGAAGGAATATTGATAAAATATTACATTTCTATTTCGTCTGGATATTTTATTCTCCTTTAGAACAAGTTATACATTTGAATATTCATTCATTATAACCATTGAAACAGAGGACGTTATTTAGGATTATCAAATAATATTGATAATTACCTGATGTTGTGATCAAGAGATTAACTTAATTCATAATATGTGAAATGGGGTGTCAAGCTGATCCATTGATTGGGACACAGAAGACTAATTATAATCCCAATAATATATTTCCTTAAATTTTATACACGTTTATCATAATGAGCAATGCCTTTTACTTTGATCTAGGGAGTGGGTAAGGCCAGGTGACGTTTGTACACGTGACAGCGAATGACTCTAAAGTATGAACAAAAGGGGGCTTGTTTCTAGGGATTGATTCTACTAAATTTATAACGATTTCGTAGAATAATTGTGAAGGACAATAGAAAGTATGGGCTCATCGTTGGAGGAAAATATAGGAATTACTTCAGTGGGCCGGGGGGAGGGGGGGGGGAAGCAACTGGTACTTATTGCAACTGTCGATTAATATATGATATCTGACGTCGCATGCGACCTACTGAAATCGAAAGCACGATTTCAACTCGAGAATAGACTCCTAGGGGATGCTGCGAGGCTTCCTTCCGCCTCCTCAATTTCAGGATACTTATTCTACTACTCCTCTTGGGTCTACCACTCCTTATCCTTTTATTATTGTGATCTCTCAATGTGAATCCTATTCTCAGGATGGTTGGGGGTTTTTCGGTTGTCTCGTAGTTCAACAATTCAGTGATTCATTTAATCATTAAGACGCCACTTAAAAAAACGCCAATTAGGTTGAGTTGAAATATACTATTATCACCCTGTGACATAGAATATTTCATGTCACTGGGCCCGAAAACCGCGATCTAAGCGAGCGAAGTAATGGGCGAATTATATCGTGAGATGAAATGGGATGAATGGTGAACTAAATAACAGGCTAATTAGCTAGTGGGGTAAAACGCGAAAGTGAGGTAGAATGGAACAGCCTGAATGATGGGCGAATTTAGGCCGGGGAAGGGAGTGACATAGAACATTAAAGTGAATTGGACGGCACATTAATCTGGCTATAGAGTAAAATGGGATAGTGGGGTAAGATAGAATAACGAGTTGAAGCGGATCCGCTTTGAACCCTTATTCTGTCTGACCCCATTATTCTCTTATCAATTCACCCTCTCCTATTTTAGTTTGTGGTCCTATTTCGCCCCGGCCTAAATTTGTCTATCGTCCAATTTACCAAGCTATTCCATATTTGTTAGGTTCACCCATTTTACCAGATTATTCCACTCAACAGCAGTATTTAATTTACCTGCCGCCTAATTGACCCCTCAGGCTAATTAGCCTGCCATTTAGTTCATCCCATTTTACCTCACAATCTGAGCAGTGAATAGCATTCTCTGAATGAATGTAACCGGACGTAAACGGTCGCCAGATGATTTTAACTTGAAATGACCAAAGTCAAATGAATTTTATCGTCGTGATTCGTTGTGTGAATAATTATAAGCATCTTTACACTAGATTTATCTAAATTCACGAAGAGATAAACAATGAATAATCAAAGTTGGATACTGGCATCGATGAACGGATTCCAGGATGTTGGGATATTCGACCATCAGAATGCCTGAACTAAGAAAAACCAGGATATCAAGATGCCAGGATATCAGGACTTCAGGATTCCAGGGCGCCACAAATCCAGGATATCAGGATAATATAACGAGAACGAAGTGAAATCATGCCACCATGACACAAAACATGATTACATCACACGGAAAACTAGCAGTGCTCCAGGGTACACATCACAGGGACTATTAATTAAATATCCATCTGAATGTTTTTCTTTTCAATTTAGTTATCGATTGCTTAATAACCTGAATCTGTCAATAAACACAAGAAACGTTTATTTTATCACACAAATTGATAATTTCTCCATACAGGATCCACAAATACACAGGAATTGAGTAATTCAAATAATCCAATATTAATTCAGTGCCTCGGAGGGCGACTGACACAATTAATTGAACTTTTCAAAAGCTAACCTGATTTCTATTGATTGGGCAAATTGGGCAGCATAACGTTATCAGAGAGTCTAGGATCTCGAGATCTCCTGTTCAGATCTTTTATACTATTTTTTAACTTACCGACCCGAAGGAAGGAAGTTATTGTAATGACCCTGAAAATCGAATTTGGAATTTCCATGATTTCTCCACATTTCTCGACCTCTCAAATCATCCTAAAATACTTTTGGAGACATGTCTGTATGTGTGTTTTTTTTTTTTGGGTTCATGAACGGAAAAATGCTCTTTACGCACTAACACACTCCAGACGAGTGGTGTCTGAAGTGTAGTGTCTCGACTCGGTCAGGTCTGGATGGTAGCGACCACGAGCAAGTATCTGCTCGGCGAATGTGCAACCCATACGGACTAAAAAACCGAACATGACCCTAGTAATCGTTGACCTTTTCTTCCCCTCGCGGCACCACTGTTAAGTATTACTTCGCGAGGGAGGTCTCAGCTGTTTGCTCTTCCTCATTTCAACCTTATGTACGTCCTCCTAGTCTACGAAGATGTTGTGTGTAGGTAGGAGGTTCCAATAGGTTTTCCGTCTGTGTTGCAGCCTTGCGCTCGCGTTCCTCTTTCCTGAGCTCTTGCATGACTTCAGCCGCAAAGTGACTCGTTTCGCCCAAGCTGTCTGCGATGATAGTAGGACCTCCATTAGGTTTTCAGGCAGTACTTCCATTTTCAGTGTAGACACCCAGATATGTCTGGTTTCGCTGAAACGCGGGCATGCGAAGAACACATGCTCCGCATCTTCATCCACTTCTGGGCAGGTTGGACATTTCGAGGAATCTTCATGCTTGAACCTATGAAGATACGCTCTAAAGCATCCGTGCCCAGAAAGCATCTGCGTCAGGTAGTAGTTTACCTCTCCGTGGCCGCGATTCAGCCAGGCATCCACCTTAGGGATCAGGCGGTAAGTCCATCTCCCCTTGGCGCAGTTGTCCCACTTCAGCTGCCATCGACGCAACCTCTTTCGCCTTTCTTCAGACGTGGACTCCTCGGGACTCAACACATGGGATCTCCTACGCTCATACAGAGCTTTCCGTTCCTCAGCCAGTATTTCTATCGGCAGCAGTCCTGCGATGACATACGCTGCGTCCTCAGAAACCGTCCGGTATGCACTTGCGACTCTAAGGGCACTGAGTCTATAGACTGGCGCAATCTTACGTCGCGCTTCCTGCAGCTGGAGTACATTCCCCCAAATAGGAATAGCATAAGTGAGCACTGAAGTTATCACTGAAGACAACAGTGCTCTTCTCCTTTGCTTGGGTCCCCCGATATTGGGCATGAGACGTGATAAGGTGGATCTAACGCCTGAAGCCTTGGCACCCACTTGCTCCGCTTGCTGCTTGAAGTTGAGCCGTTGATCTATCATCACCCCCAGGTATCGAATGAAGGGATGGGAGGTAATTTCGCAAGACCCGACCCGCAGCGTGATTGTCTCGACTTTTTTTCTGCTAGTTATCAATACGGCTTCTGTCTTGTGCTCAGCAAGGTTTAGGCCTACTGAGTCCATCCAGTTGCGGATCGTCTCAAACATTGTGCTGAAAACACGCTTCATGTCCTCCAGGTGTTTCCTGGACGATCACCACGGCCACGTCGTCTGCAAATGCCACGAGCTTGGTCCGCCAGGGCAGTTTCAGCTTCAGCAGCCCTTCGTACATGATGTTCCACAAGAGAGGACCCAGTACTGAGCCTTGGGGCACTCCTCCTGCCACCTTGTACTCCCTAGGGCCGGACTCTGTGTCGTATTTAAGGACCCTTCCGCTGAAATAGCTGTCCACCATCCTCTGCAAGTATCCTGGTACGTTCAGCTCTGCAAGCGCCTTCATAATGCAGTCCCACCTGGCTGAATTGAAGGCATTCTTGATGTCCAGTGTTACTACTAGGCAGTACTCCTTCGTGCCATTGAGCCATCTTTCCCCTGCAATCGCTTTCCTGGCGGTGCCGATGACAAGGTTGATGGCATCCAGGGTTGATCGACCTTTCCGAAAACCATATTGATTCCCGGCTAGTAGAGGTTCAACCGCGGCTTCTATCCTTTGGTGAACGATACGCTCGAGGATCTTGCCAGCAGTATCGAGCATGCAAAGGGGACGATATGATGAAAGGTCGTCTGGTGGTTTGTTCCCTTTTGGGAGTAGTACTAACCTCTGCTGCTTCCACGTGGCTGGGAAGGTGCCCTCTCTCAGCCATTCGTTGTACACTCCCAGGAACAGCTCCGGCATCGTGTGAATAGCTGACTTCAAAGCGATATTTGGGATTCCATCTAGGCCAGGAGATTTAGTGCTACCCACTCTGTTGCAGGCTTCCATCAGCTCTTCCTTGGTGATTCGTGGAGCCATCGTCCCATCTTGCTTGCCAGTATGGTGTAGTTCTGCTTGTTGTGAGAACAGCACTGCGACGATTTTCTCCAACAGATCAGGGCACGTTGGTGACGGCATTGGTTGACTTTTTAGGCGCGTCATCACCACCTTGTACGGTCTGCCCCATGGGTCATCTTCCACCTCAGCAAGCAGCTCACTCCAAGATTGCTTCTTACTGCACTTGATTGCTTTGCTGAGTTTACGGCGTGCCTTCTTATGCCTCATTCGCAATTCTTCATAGTTTGGCTTCTTCCGGCCACGCTGTTCCAATCTTCTGGCTCTATTACACTCCTTCCGTAGGATGGCAATAGTGTCATTCCACCAATATACCGGTGGATGCTGGTTTGTGGTCCGCTTCCTGGTGATGGTGGCATCGCATGCTTCTGTCACTTCCTTCATGATATTGTGTGCTTTTTCAGTGGCATTGTTGCCGCTGATCGGGTGATTTTCCNCGCAACTGGGAGGCGTTCTCCGTCTTCTTCCTACCCAGGACAATCAGCATGTCTCCATTAACCGTGCGTCTGATCTTGTCAACGCAGTCGCTAGCCTTATCACAGGCGCTATCCTTCTTCACTCGCCTCAGGATGTCTGAGTACATCTCTTTGCTCTTCGGACGAATGATCAGCGCTTCCGGCCTGGTCGAAGGCTTCTTCCGAGCATTCCTTCNTCCACCAATATACCGGTGGATGCTGGTTTGTGGTCCGCTTCCTGGTCATGGTGGCATCGCATGCTTCTGTCACTTTCTTCATGATATTGTGTGCTTTTTCAGTGGCATTGTTGCCGCTGATCGGGTGATTTTCCAATGCTGCCGAAAAAGTGCTCGAATTGAAGGTGCTCACTCTCCAGCCAATGCGGTTGGTCTTTTTAGGCCCTAAGGTNAGTGTTCCGACGCTCCTGGTCTTCCAACCGCTCTCCAATTTCAGCACTTTTCAATGCTGGTTTGTCGGATTTTACTTCCTTCGGTGGCACTTGTTCTGGCAAACTTTCATGCATTGATCTAAGTCGCTTTGCAGAAGTCTGGACGCTCCTAACCATCTGGTGAATACTCTCATTTATTGTTCACCTATTTTTGTCCATTAACTGAGACAAAAGATCTGCGATAAGCTTCTCGTGGCGATCCCATTCTTGTTGACGTCTCGCTCCTTCATTTGAGGCGGTGAGATCAATCTTCTGCTGAGTCTGCACCTGCACCACACTCGTGGGATGTGGGATCAAGGTGTACTCATGCGGTACGGTGAACTTTGTCACCCCTTGAGGCTGAGCCTCTTCCCCACTTGTAGCATCTGAGGCCAAGTGGTCCACCTTTACATAAAGTGATGATTGGCTCCTCCCATATTCCATGGAGCCGGCATCAGAACTGATGGCGGGGTTCTCCTTGTTAAGGCTACCCGCATGGGAACTTTCAATTTTTTCATCATTCATCATTTTTGTACTAGCTGTTATCGGGAGCCTGACCCGGGGCTGTTTTAGGGAGCCCACCCTACACACCGCTTTTAGAGTTGGCTTTCTCGGAAGGTGTTGGTTCGCGCCGACGTATTTTATTTAGTCGGTACTCTATATTCTGAATGGCAGTTCAGAATATCGAGCATTCCCCCATCCACCACCTGGGGACGCGCCACGTTGCAGGACCTTCCAACCTGCGAAAACTCTCGGAGGGTAAAGGCGTTCCTCGCCGAAAGGATCCGTGGTCTGTATGTGTGTGTGTGTGTGTGTGTATGTACGTATGTGACCAAAATTTTGTCCAACGATACCTTCTGAACAAATGAAACAATTCGAATTTTTTTTTTCAATCGATGCGTTTTGATGTAACTTAGAACTGATTGGATTATGAGATCGATCGCCTCAGCCGTTTGTCAGTTATTCACATAAAACATGTGAAAAAATGACGATTTCTTGTAAATTCAATGATTTCATCCGGAGAAATGATGTCATTCGCATTTTTATTACTGCAATCGATGCGTGTTGATATCACTCGGGGGTGATCAGTGTATGAAGAAGATCGTCTCAGCGGTTGGTTAGTTATTCGCATAAAACATGTAGAAAATGATGATTTCGTGANCGAATTTTTTTTTTCAATCGATGCGTTTTGATGTAACTTAGAACTGATTGGATTATGAGATCGATCGCCTCAGCCGTTTGTCAGTTATTCACATAAAACATGTGAAAAAATGACGATTTCTTGTAAATTCAATGATTTCATCCGGAGAAATGATGTCATTCGCATTTTTATTACTGCAATCGATGCGTGTTGATATCACTCGGGGGTGATCAGTGTATGAAGAAGATCGTCTCAGCGGTTGGTTAGTTATTCGCATAAAACATGTAGAAAATGATGATTTCGTGAAAATTCAATGATTCTATCCGAAGAAATCTTATTATTCTCTTTTTTTTTTTATTTCAATCGATGCGTGTTCATGTAAGTTAGGAGTGATCAGTGTGTGAAGGCGACCGTGTCAGTGGTTTATTAGTTATTCGCATGAAATAAGTGTGAAAATGACAAAAATTCAAAGATTTTATGCCGAGAAATGATTATTATCTTTTTTGCAATCTATGAGTGTTAAAAAAAACTTCGAACCGATGAGTATATGAGGACGATTGCCTCCGCAGTTTCTTAGTTATTTGCATAAATCATGTGAAGGAATGACAATCTCTTCAAAATTCATTGCATTCACCTAGAAAAATGACTTCATTCGCATTTTCTTTTCCTCCATGGTAAGTCGAATTCATCTCCAACCACCAAGAATTGGAAATTCGATTTTTTTTCATCAAGAAATTAACAAAATGAAATTACAACGATTTTTTTTCTTCGAAATACTTTTTTAATTTCCCGACCCGAAGGGAGAAAGTTATTGTAATGACCCCGAAAATCGAATGTGGAATTTCGATGATTTCTCCACATTTCTCAACCTCCGGAATCATCCTGATACATTTTTGAAGACATGTCTGTGTGTGTGTGTGTGTGTGTGTACGTATGTGACCAAAATTTTGTCTAACGATATCTCCTGAACGAATGAAGCGATTGATTTTTTTCTTTCTTCAAACGATGCGTATTCATGTAACTTAGAATTCATTATTTTATTAAAACAATTTACCCAGTGGTTTTTTATTTATCCGCATAAAACTTGTAATAAAATGCTAAAAAGGNCTTAGAATTCATTATTTTATTAAAACAATTTACCCAGTGGTTTTTTATTTATCCGCATAAAACTTGTAATAAAATGCCAAAAAGGGTTAATTTCATAGAAATTCGACCATTTTACCTAAGGTAACGATGGGATTTGAATTAATTTTGTGTAATCGATGCGTCTTCACATAACTTGATTCTCATTGGATTTTGAGCGAAATCGCCTCAGTCGTTGTCGAGTTTTTTAAATAAAACTTACGAATTTTGCAATTAAGAAAAGGGAAAGTTGGAAAATTTTAGAGTGGGTTAACTTCGAAGTTGCAAAATTTTGAAATTGGTCAACTTTGAAGTTGCAAATTTTTAAGTGGATCAGATTCGGAGTTGAAACAATTTTGAAGTGGGTCAAGTAAAGTGGGTTTAACTTAAACTTGATTGAAGTTTGAGTTAACTAAAATTGCAGATGCGTTCTTTGCGAAATCACCCTAAGGGTAATGCCACAATGGATGCAACGCTAAACGCATGCAATAATTATCCAACTATTTTTCGAATATTTCTGACATTGACTAGCGTTGCGTATAGCGTGCGCTACATTCACTGTGGCATGACCCCAGCGTTTATTAAATCTGCGAAGAACCTTTTCTTCTCTGGGTATTTTCTCGGAGAAATGTGAGAAAAAGATTGAATAAATACATAATAAAAAAATTAATGAAAGAAAAAACAAATGGTCGGGAAGTTATTGGTGCGACCCGTAATGGGTCACACCCAATTCCACCAACCCCTACCGGTTATACCCCAAAGAGGGAGCGCACGAAGCGCGTGAGCGGGCCTGATTTTTCTAATTGGACAGGTTTCCCCTACTTACTCTTTATTAATGTTTTTTGTTTTCTTTGATTGACATATTCGTTATTTCTATTATTTGATTGACAGTTTGAAATATTTTTCTTTTAATAATTGAATTCTTCTTTATCGACAGTATTTATTTTATCAATCAGATGATTTGAAAATATGCAGCCAAATGTAATTATTTGATTCTTCTTGGATATTTAAATGATATTAATTGTTTACAAATATTTAAATTATTCAATTGCAATTTTTCCTTTTGTCGATATGGATTTTTTATCCGCATTATTCGTTGACAATTTCAAGCAGTTTTATGTGAATATTTTCGGATTTATAATGCTGTACAAATCTTCTCAAATTCATAAATTCTGATTGGACGATAGGGATTCGTTTAACATTATCACCTGGTTGAACATCAGTGGCTGAATAGGCAGGGTAGGGTTTTCCGATACCCAAAAAAATATCGATACTCACTATCGTATCGAAGCAGATTGCTTGGTATCGATACCGCAAAGTAATACCTTGGGAAATATCGATACTCGTAATATCGATCTTTTTAAAAATTCTGGTTGACAATGGCAAATGAAAAAAAATTAAAGTTGAAGAATGTCGCTTTAAAAGACCTTAAACATTCAGATTCATTCACGTGAGGATATCCCAGTATTGTTTACAATTTGGTACAGACCATTCTATAGATTCCGCCACTTCCAATCATCAATTTTGTCAATTAAATTGCGCGAGGAAAAATTGAGATAAGTTATGAATATTCAGCGTCATTCACATTACGTTTTGCCCAGAATTATTATTTTGTTCATTCGAGGGTGGCACGTCACGAGAGTAACTAGTCAAACTCGACGAAAGCCGCAAGAGAACGATCAAATTTCACGGAAGTTAAGCGTCACGAGGGTCAAAAAGAGATGGTCAAATTTCACAGTAGTGAAACGTCACGAGGGCCATCGAGAGACGATTAAATTTCACGAGTCAACCGACACGAGGGTCACATGGGGATGGTCAAATTTTACGACGGTCATAAGGGGATGGTCAAATTTCACGAAAGTGAAACGTCACGAGTCAAAAGGAGATGGTCAAATTTCACCAGAGTCAAACAGCACGAGAGTCACAAGGGGATGGTCAAACTTCACAAGAGTCAAACGTCGTGAGGATCACAAGAGTATGGTCGAATTTTACAAGTGTCAGACGTTAGGAGGGTTTCACAGGGATGGTCAAATTTCACAGGATGGAAAGGGCACGAGGATCACAAAGAGACGATCAAATTCCACGAGAGTGACCCGACACAAGGGTCACAACAAGATGGTCAAATTTCACGAGGGTCAAACAGCAAGAGGGTCGCAAGGAGACGGTCAAATTTCACGAGAGTCAACCGACACAAGAGTCATAAGGGGATGGTCAAATTTCACAAGGGTCAAACGTCTCGAGGGTCACAAGGGGTCAAATTTCACCGGAGTGAAACACCACGAGATTGAGTAGGGGTTGGTTAGATTTCACGAGTACCAAACCTTACAAGGGTCACGAGGGGATCGTCAAATGTTCAAGAAGATCAAACCTCACGAGAGTCACAAAGGAATAATGAAATATTACGACGTTTGTATGTTCCAATGGTCATTTTCCACGAGGGTCCAACGTCAAATTTCGCGAGGAGCAAAGGATCACAAGCGTCACAAGGAAATACGATGGTTTAACGATCTTTGAGAATCACATGGAACAATCTCAAACTCTTTGTAGGAAGGATAACGGTGTTCATTATTCAAGTTTATTGAATTTTTCACGGAATTGGCGATCCTCCTGTGACTTTCGTACTGTCTGACTCGTAAAATTTGAAATTTCTCTTGTGACCCTCCCACTTTTCTCGTTGGGACTCTCCTGAAATTTGACCATCTCCTTGTGACTCTCGTGCTGTTTGGCCCTCGTGAAATTTGATCATCCCCTTGTGACCCTCGTGCTGTTTGACCCTCGGGAAATTTGATCGCCCCCTTGTCTCGCTCGTCACGTTTGTGACCCTTGTTTCGCTTGTGACTCTTGTGACTTTTGATCCTTTTGAAACTTGATCGTCTCAATGTGACCCTCGTGACGTTCGACCCTCCTGATATTTGACCCTCTTGAATTTTGACCATCCCCTTGTGATCCTTTTGTCCCTCCTGATATTTTGACCCCGATAAATCATCTTATTCTTGTGAACTCTCTGGTCTTTAAATCCGTTATGAATATTTTTTACATTAATTTTTTTTTTCGCCACTAGGTTCGACACACTGCGATTTTAACCTCGCTTCGCTCGGTTAAATCGCAGTTTTCCGGCCTAATGACAAAAAATATTGTTCGACACACGGCCGTGGGAACTTTTCAACCTCATATGATTACAGAACTCGCCTTCGGCTCGTCCTGTAACCTCATATTCGCCAAAAAAGTTCCTCACGGCCTAGTGTCGAAATGTACTATTTCAGTACTTGTCCGTGAGAAAATATCGATACACCCAATATCGCGACACGCAAATATCGATACAAAATATCGAATATCGGAACAAAAAATATCGATATAAGTGAGTATCGATACTGGATCGGGAAACACTAAGACAGGGATAATGGTGGTATTTTCTGAGATTTTACCAAGACTTTACAAAATCTCCTTAACTGTAAAGAACGGTTACAATTCTCGCCTGGTTTACTCCCAAATTCAATTTTACACCCCACTATCAAATTTCATTTCATCATTCAATTTACCGAATCATAAATAAAAATTTTTTAAAAGTAAACACAACTTAAATTAATACGCCATCGAATTCACCCCCGTCCTCCAATTCACCCTATTTTCGCATTTTACCCAACTATCAGAGTTGGAACTACCATTCCAGTTTACTTTATGGCTTCAATTAATTTCTATCCGATTTTGCCACTCTAACTGACCTGCTTTTCCGCTTTACCCCACCGACAAACGGCACCCCTGCTTTCCCATTTTACCCCTCTGCCTAATTGGTCCACTCCAATCCAGTATCCCATTTTGCCCCATGTTCCTTTCATCCCAGTTTTCCTTATCATGTCCTCCTCTCCGTTATCCCATATCACCCCACTGTTCACTTTGGCCAATCCTTTCCTATCTCCTCCCTCTCATTCATTGCGCATGTTAAGCGGGAAAAAATACGATCTGCCACAAGCAGCTGCACAGCTCAGAAGATACAAGTCGTGTTTTGATGCTCAACGCTCCAGACGCTCCAGTTCTGTATGGTAACCAAGAAACACAGACTACAAAAAGTGAATAAAACCAGTATAATTCGTGAAACAAGATCAAAAGCTTGTAATAAAGCGAGTGGCGAAACCCATCAATATAAACATAATAGTTCCCTAATAGCAGAAAATATTGAAGAAGATCCCAGTGCCATGGATGCAGAAGAGCCAACACTAAGGCGCGAGAACTATCTCGGCTTGAGAGTAAATCCAGGAGCACCGAACACTTACAGGAATTAATCCGAAAGGGAAAAAAAAGAGAAAAAGAACCGAGCAATACTCCAGAAAAATTGATGCAAATATATCTAAGTAGTTTCGACAACTCAGGAGACACAGGTGAGGACATCGTGAAATGTTCACGGGTTCCTCACCAACCCGAATGGCGCCAACAAATAAGCAACGAATGGACCAATTGGAGATAATGGATTTTTTATTGCAACTCGCTATTCATGAGGTTTTTCTAGGCAAAACTCGTGAGCGTCATTGATCAAATCAATGTATACAGAGCTTTTTACTTTTCATTGAAGCCCAGACAAGATATTGTCTTTACAGTCTGACCTTGCATTGGTTTCGCCTCGGCAGTTAGCGAAGCAATAATAAAATATGTAGATAACTGAATGGTATGAAGCCTTTGAATTAATATGATTCATGACTGGCTTCGTCACTTTCGTAAAAACAAGAATACTAATCGAAACTCCAAATGGGAGGCAGGATAATTTTAATGAAATACCACCCACGCAAAAAACTAAGCAATTTTTTATGCTCCGAATATACCAGGAGCAGAAAAAATGCATCTTCCAAACATTTACACGTGAATGCATCCCAAAGGATGATTTTTGTAACGGGTTTTGTGTACTTCAATTGGAAATTATGAGTTTTGCAAAACGTATGCAATCTTTTAAGATTAAAAATTGATGGTTTTTAACCATTTGGTTTATCAATTAAAAGTATAATGAGACGATTTTATCCTGATAGGATTTTGGTAGGAATACAAAGTTTTCAATCGCCTCTGTGTTCACATACCTGTTTCCCTTCACCTAAGGATTGTCCCCTTTAGTTCAGAGATTTTAGATTCAGGAGCGCTTACACATTGGTAAATGATAGAGTTAAAGGAAATTAAAAAAGTCTTCAATCACTTTAGAACAAAGGTAACGGAATAAATTTATTTTCAATTGGGAAGGCAGTGTCAGAGAATGATAGCAGATGTTTGTTTGCCATTACTTCTTGTTCTCCTGAGCGCTACAGGGTGTCCCGTAGCATGTGACCAAAGTAAATTGCAAATAACTTGGATACAGTAACATGTAAATGATTGTTCTTTTTTTATTGTACAAGCAACATTCGGCAAATTACAATACAATTCCTTCCAAGTGTCCGCCATCACTTGTACTACAGACTCTATCCTGCGTTCGAAACTGGTATAGATGCGCTGTATTGTGCTTTTATCAACAGCTCGGATAGCATCCCTAATTGCGTCTTGTAACTCTCCCACCGTCGTCGGATGCTTCTCATAGCATTTATCCTTGAGAAAACCCCATAGGCAAAAATCGCAGGGATTTAAGTCCGGACAGTAAGGCGGCCATTCCATGCCCCTGTGGACATACTTAGGGTAACCTAAGCCTAACACACGAGTGCCGTGAACGGAAAAAAGTATTGCAAATACTCCAGCAGTCCTGTGTGGGGCGGCACCATCTTGCATGAAGTAGAAATTCTTGACTAACTGATTTTTTCGTGCCCAAGGAAAGAAGTTCTTCTTCAAAAACTCACAGTAAATATCAGCACTGATTGTCGGACTCTCAATAAATTCAAAGAAAATACCTTTTATTGTAATTGCCGCTCATGCACTGACTTTTTTCGGATGTGAGGACTTGGTTTCAATAACGTGAGGTGACTCAGTCCCCCAAAAGCGAAAATTTTGTTCATTTACTAAGCCACCTAAGTAGAAATGTGCTTCGTCCAAGAAGATGATATTCTGTGCCTTCATTTCCTTGGATTCAAAAAAATTGTGAAGTTCTTGGCAAAATTACACACGGCGAGCCATCGCCTCCTCACTTAAAAATTGATGTACAGAAATTTTGTAGGGATAGAAGTTCAAAAACACTTTCAAGATGCGGTGAAGTGAAGTTTTTGAGACTTTCAAGGTTTGAGAAGCCTTTCGAAGAGTATCATTTGGATATTTTTTTAAATGTTCTTCAGTTGTGCGGACAACTTCATCCGTGATTACAGTACGTGAAGGACCAGGATGCTCATGCTTTCTATCGTCTAGTGTACCGTACTGATCAAATTTCTTACTTATCCTCAAAATAGCCATAATTGGTCGAAAAATACGTCAATTTTCAACAAAAGAAGAAAAAATTTTTTGGGTAGTTAGTTCATTCACTTTATTTACCGTTTGAGACTCGAATCAGACACTGCAGTGTGTGTGCCATACTTGGAATGAAATGCTCTTATAGCTGCAGTAGCTGAATCTCCTTTTCGGTAATATGATTTAGTGAGGAATGATTTTTGTTCGATGGTTAAATTTTCCATTTTAGTGCTGCAATTCCCGAGCGACTAAAGCATGAATAAAATTTGCGGAGAGTCTTCACTTCAACCATATATTAGACTTTATACTGCATTGCCACCTTGCGGTATTTTACGCAATTTACTTTGGTCCCATGCTATGGGACACCCTGTAGATGACGCTACAGACGCTGAGGTTAGCTGAGAACGTTTGAGGAAATGCCTACAGTTGGACCTTTTGGTTAACTTGAGTGGCACCCGATTTTTTGACATCCCAAAACAAGTTCCGCTGAATTTAATGAACTTAGATTCTCCTGTGAAGGTGGATAAATTCCAAGATCTTGACAAAATAAAAAATCAGGCCCGGTCGCGCGCTTCGCGCGCCCCCTCTTTAGGGTATGACCGGTAGGAGGGGTTGGTGGAATTGGATGTGACCCATTACGGGTCGCACCAATAACTTGCCGACCATTTGTTTTTTCTTTCATTAATATTTTTATTATGTATTTATTCAATCTTTTTCTCACATTTCTCCGAGGAAATACCCATAGAAGACAAGAAAATCCGGGCGCGTGCTCGCACTCACACACACTCCCATGCACACACATCGCCGTATTCCGCATCGAGAAAAGATGTCATTTATCAGAAAAGTAAAATTGTTTCTTGAATGTATATCGATTTCGAAAAAAGCTAGTGAACTGCTGATTAAATGTCTTCCAGTATTCCATGATTTGTGCGTTATATCAAGATTCATCGTTTCTAATAAAAAAAACTTGAAATCGCATCGTTATGCACGGAGAAATGGTCTCGTTTACAAGAAAACGCTAATTTTCGACTTTTTTCCAAATGTTTTTTGGAAAAAACTGGAGAAACGCTGAGACGATCGTCTCCATAATCTAATCAGGTTCAAGTCACATGAAAATACAGCGATTAAAAAAAAAAAAAGTCAAATCGCATCGTTTGTTCAGGAGGAATCGTGGCACAAAATTTTTGTCACAGACGTACGCACACACATACACACATCCACACATACAGACAGGTACCTGAAAAGGGTCAGAAGTGGTTCCAAAGGTCACGAAACGGAGAAATGCTTAAATTTCCACATTCGATTTTCGGGGTCATTACAATAACTTCCTCCCTTCGGGTCGGGAAGTTAATAATGTCTTGATCTCTTCAACCTTCCCAGAGGGGAACCCAAAAAAATATTGAACTCGAGTTGTAGCCTCAAGGGTACTTCATATTTATTGCTTCAGACTAAGAAAAATTCATATTTGTTCGAGGTGTTTCTTCTGTAGATGAGAGGGGGGTGAAACGGAAGGAGAGGCTTATTGTTCTCGAGCCTTGATTCAATCGCTGAGCCCGAAATTTTTCAATTTTCAAGTAACTATTTAAGTGTGCATTTTAACATTTTTTAAACATTGATGTTATTTATCACTGATTGATTTTTTTCTCATCACCTACGAGTGTCAAATAATTTTTATTGGATGTTTTTTTAATTTTTTATATCATATTAAAATGCATCTCACGTTCATAAAACTGTCAAGTGTTTTCTCTCTCTCATTTCCATGGTCCAACCCATGCCTTTCCCATGATGCTCACTGACAATCGAATCACGCGCCTGCGCATGAGGGCTTAATTGCTCTGAAACTCATTATTTTTCGAATCCTTTGTTCAAATAACTTTCTTATGAAATCTGAAAAAAATTTGAAACTTATACGTATTCTCAAGAAAGATTTAATTCATCACCTACTAGTTTTTCTTCATTATTTTCGATTGGGTGCCATGGGAATTTCCCTAATTGAGAGTGGGGTAACCTTGGAGGTTATAGCTGGAGGGGTTACAAAAACCTCCAAATTTCATTATTTTTTCTCTTGAGATTGATATCTGAAACAAAAGTGCAAGTATTCTCAATGATGCAGCATACTCAGAATTTTCTCCCGTGAATTTTTCAATTTTTTTTTCATTATTTTGATTTTTTAGCCGAAACACCTTAAATGAGATGTATGATGAGTTTGACTTCTCATCTTCTCTGCTATTATTAGGGGAGGGGGTCGTATATAGGAGGTTATACATGAGTAGTTAGTATTTAGAAAAGTTCATATATTTAGATCACACATATGGGAGATTTTGTTAGAGAGGGGGCGTCATATGGGGGGCCGTAAAATGAGGGTTCTATTGAAAGAGGGGGGGGGGTCGAAAATTCACGAGGGTCGAGTGTGAGAGTAAAGGAAAATGGTCAGTTATGTAGATAAAAAATAACGGTCACAAAAATGAGGGTCGGAAACAAGAGTCACAACTGAAGGTCACAAGGATCAGGCGTAAGAGTGCAAAATACGGGTCAAAACGAAGGGTCACAAGGTTTGGGTGTCACGGTTAGAATTAAGAATAGAAATAAGGTTCAAAAATGAAGCTCAGAAACGGGGATCATAGCTAAGAGGTCAAAGGTGACAGTAAAATATGAGTGTCAAGTGTGAGCGTGAAAAATAAGGGACACAAGAATGAGACTCTGAAATACGAATCAAAACTANGGGGGGGGGGGGGGGTCGAAAATTCACGAGGGTCGAGTGTGAGAGTAAAGGAAAATGGTCAGTTATGTAGATAAAAAATAACGGTCACAAAAATGAGGGTCGGAAACAAGAGTCACAACTGAAGGTCACAAGGATCAGGCGTAAGAGTGCAAAATACGGGTCAAAACGAAGGGTCACAAGGTTTGGGTGTCACGGTTAGAATTAAGAATAGAAATAAGGTTCAAAAATGAAGCTCAGAAACGGGGATCATAGCTAAGAGGTCAAAGGTGACAGTAAAATATGAGTGTCAAGTGTGAGCGTGAAAAATAAGGGACACAAGAATGAGACTCTGAAATACGAATCAAAACTAAGGGTCACAAGGATCAGGCTTGAGGGTTCGAAATAAGGATAAGAAACGAGTTAGTAATAAAGTTCAAAAATGAGGGTCAGCAGTAAGGATTACAAATAAGCGTTAACAATATGATAAAGCTGAAAAAATAAAGATCAAAATTGAAGATCACCAGGATTGAAGGTCCGGAATAAAAGACGAAATGGGAGTCAGCAATAAAGGTTATAAATAAGGGTAACCACAAGAGAAAATCGTCAAGAATATAATGAAGGAGGGTTAGTTGTAAGGGTGAGAAATAATTGTCGAACATAAATTAAATCTAAGGGTTACGTGCGTCAGGTATGGGTTAGAAATACGGGTCAGAATTAAGGTTCAAAAATAAAGGTAAAGGATCTCGAGGGTCATGAGGGTCAAAATTTCTTTTTGCAGATCTGGACATTCCATGGAATTCTCTATCGTTAGGGACATATACAATTTTTTTCATTAAAAAAAATTTTGATCCTGAATTTTTGACTCTTATAACCCAAAATTTAGCTGAACATTTGGACGTTCCATGCAATTTCTTATCGTTTAAGACACAATTTTTCTTTTAATTATGAATCCTATGACCCTAAAATATTGACCCTGATGACCCAAAAATTGCATTGCGAATTGGGATGTTTCCTGCAATTTCCTATCGTTTGAGACACATTTTTTTGTGCGAAAAACTTCGACGCTTATGACCTTAAAATTTTATTCCAAATCTAGATATTTCATCCAATTTTCCATCGCTTGAGACACACTTCTTTCTTAGCAACTTTCTCTGCAGTTTTTGATCCTCACCTTTGACCCTTAATTCTGACCCTCACATTCAACTCTCGCGACCCTTAATTTTGACTCATATTCCTCAACCTTCGTTTTGGCTTTTATTAAATTTTGTCATTTCTCATCTCTATGTTCGACTTTCGTTACGCCATATACAAAAGCCCCGTACATGAACCCCTCTCTGTATTGACGGCGAAGGAAAATAAGACATCACTTAGTGACATTCCCACTGTCACATGGCGCACCGTCGTATGCTCACTGCCCCGTGCTTGTTTAAAATTACTGTTTGAAAAAGTCCTACATAATTTTTTACTACTAAACGGAAATTACTCCTGAACGAAAAATCCTACCAATCCCTGTCCGTGTGAGGGGTGAAGAGGAACGAGCGACCGTGCTTATATAGCCATTGTGTGCTGTATTGAGTGTTTCGTTCAGAGGATTGAAGCGTGCCTAAAAAGTTACTTTTTCGCACAGCGTGAGGGAAAAACTTTTAAAATTTTGAGGCAATTGTTCGTATACAGAATTGGTGGATTCGCTCATATATATTGTTTGCCGTATTTCCATCCCGAGAACTTATCATCTGTGTTAGTTTCCATACGTCGGAATCTCAAATTCTCGCCTACACAAATTTCTACCCACGTTTTATGAAAATCACTCAGAAGCACGTATCGAATATGACATCAGCCTACAGTTTTGAAAGATTTAAACCTTGAAGAATTGAGAGGGCCAGACGCTACGGGTATTTCTTATAGTGTACATTTTTATGCACTGAGAAACTTCATTACATAAAAATTAATTTCCATTCAATTGATAGCTCGGGATGAAAATTTTTATCCGCATTGAATCTAAAATGTACTTTAATTATCAGCCGAAATAGGAAGTTTTAATAGAAAGAGCATATGAAATAGAAACATTTCGATTTGTTACAGATCAAATTAGAACGGGTGCTGGGCGTGACTGTATCGAGTAACGCGGCACTCGATTGCGACAGAACAAGTGACCTAGTCGCCTATCCTGCGGGGTAAGATCCATTTTTCTCGACACTACCAATGTCCGACTTTCTTAGATATTTTATTTATGCTAATTTCGATATCCTAATAAAACAAGGGTGTTTCAATTTTCTTTTTAAAACAAGAGTATGTCAAAGTTCGCGTTGAGATGAGGGTATCTCAAAATTCATGTGAAAAATTGTCTGAAATCGCACGTTTTCCTTTTCTTGATAGCTATATAAATGAAATGAACGCATCAAAAAGTACAAATAACATGAAGTAGTTCACATTAGAAGAGAAATAAAATGATTTGCGAGCTTCGTGAGACTTAGAAATGAAGGTGAACAACAATCTTTCACATGAATTTTGAGATACCCTTGTTTTAAAAAGAAAATTGAAATATCCTTGTTTTATTGGATGTCGATTTAAAGACGGCTACCATGTTTCATGAACTCAGGTCACTTCCTGCATTTGTTACTAGATACAAATCAATCATCTTACTTAAGTGCTAACTGAATGAATTAGCAATTAACTGTTTTAATTTTTGTCGAAGAAAAAAAAATTAATGAAAAATTATCGGTTATAATACCCCGAGAGCTTCAAAATGATCGGGTATTTGCCGATAACTTCGTTGCATACAAACGAAGATGTCAAGTTTCGCAGGTTAAAAAACAAAACTGGCAACACTGGTCCCGATCGTTGATATGCAGGAAAACTTGAGGGAAATATCCGATGAATTTTGAAGGTCGAGGGGTATTCGGAGGACAATTTCTTCAATTCTGATTTTGGCCAATCAGGGTGTAGTGTTCGGGGTTACGGAACACATTTCATTAAAATATGAGGAATATCTGTCAAATTCGTAGAAAACAATTGACAGGTTACAGGGAAATTATCAGTCTGATAATTTCCCTGCAGGCGGGGAAATTATCAGCTATAATACCCCAAGACCTTCAAAATTATCGGATATTTCCCGAATGTTTTGTTGCATAGCAACGAGAGGGATTAGTTTTGAAGTAAAATCCCTCACGCTGCATGCTCGGAATTTTAATCTGCAAAACTGATCCCGATCATTGATATGCAGGAAAACTTGAGGGAAATATCCCATGAATTTTGAAGGTCGAGTGGTGTCCGGAGGACAATTTCTTCAATTCTGATTTTGGCCGATCAGAGTGCAGTGTTCGGGGTTACGGGATGTATTTCACCAAAACGTGAGGAATATCTGTCAGATTCGTAGAAAACAATTGACAGGCTACAGAGAAATTATCAGTCTGATAATTTCCCCGGCTGCAGGCAAATTATCAGTGTGAAACGCGTCACGTGACTCCGAATACTGCACTCTGATTGGTCAAAATCAGAATTGAGGAAATTGTCAGTGTTAAACGCATTACGTGACCCCGAACACTGCACTGTGATTGGTCAAAATCAGAATTGAGGAAATTGTCGATATAATTCGATTCTGATTGGACCACGGGACGTCGAATTCCGCAATTCTATTGTTCGGAAGGGTGATGGGAGAAATAATCGTAATTACTTTCATCCGAGGAAATTGACTCGAATGAATAATTAATCCGAGTTTCTTACTCAAAAATTGGAAGGATGCGGTTCAGTGAACGTGTGAAAAGTTTCCGTGATTTTCCCTTCCTTTCGTGACCTAGTTAATTGATGCCAATGATGGTAAATTTGACCGGATATAAAAATCAATTTTTATGGCACGGATAATTAGATTCATTCGTTTTTGGAATTATCACTGATTCCTTATTTCGCTAGAAGCGGGGTTTTCATTTCTTGCAATAAACAAGAAATCTTCCACCGACCAAAAGTCATCAGTGATGAGTCATCACTGATGATTTTCGATCGGTGGAAGATTTCTTGTACATGGCCGTGAAGTTCCGTTTCGGTTTTGTTAGGGTCAGGTTGTCTCTATGACATGTTAATGGGATTGGGGCCACGTGTTGATTCAAGTTGTGAAACGTCAAATTTTTGGTTAAAACAGAATGTGATACAATGAGTGAAACGTGTGAAACATAGTTCAATGGTGGAAAAGTGCTGTCGAAGAAGAACCGGAGGAGGTTATAAGTGCTTTTGGAGCACGACGAAATATTGTGGGGACAGAAGAAGAACCTAGTAGGGAGGGATGCACTAAGGGCCACGAAGAGGCAGTCCCTAAACCAGGCTAAAATCACGATTGGAGATCAAGCTAAGAAGAAAAGGTACAGCAAGGAAAGTATTTAATTTTTATTCAATGGAATTGTGTGAAAAAATAAAGATGACAAAAATATAAGAACTGCACGATGACGAAGGAAAATATCAACTTCATTCCAATGATAAGACCACACGGGGAAAAAAGTTGGAGAAAAATTACCGTATAAGCCAAATAATCGTGGAGCAACCTCAATTTCCAGTATTTTTTTACCTTAAAATTTACTAAACGTGAGGGTGATTTGTACCGAAACTGTAAAATTTACCGTGCATTGAATGAAAAATACCCCAGTGAACATGAATAATTTTTTTAATTTTTGGTATAATTTTTACGTAATGGAGGATGATTTTTATCGTACCCATTTGGTAAAAAGTCAAATCTATTCGTCCCCATAATCTTCAGACTGGTACAAAACAAGCCGATCAACAAAACATGTCCGAGCCTTGGAAAACAGATCAGCGTCCCCCACATGCAAGATTGCCTTCCGAGCCGAAGGCGAGGATGGCAAGCACGTGGGGGAGGGTAATATGTTTTCCATGGCGAGGTGTGTATATTAATTTTCGTGTCGAAGGAAGGAGGAAATGTTATAGTTATAAAACTGATAAATCAATTATTTGAAATAATAATAATTCTTTTCAGTAAAATATAATGATAGTTTTTAATAATATTTGCCGTTAGAAGGACGGTAGCGATATACAGTAGTATATATATATATATATACCTGTAATAATAAGAATAATAATGATAATAATAATAATAAAATGTTATAGTTATAAAGCTGAAAAATCAATTATTTGAAATGATAATAATTTTTTTCAGTAAAATATAATGATAGTTTTTGAAACTCGCCAAACCCGCCGTTGTTTGTGAAAAACGCCAATTTCGTGGCGCGTAGCGTGACATGAACATTTTATTAAACAGTAGGATAATTTTTGCATGCATAGTTTTTTTTTAAGAAGATCGTAAGATATCCACTTAAAAATACGTCTTACAGTATGCAAGAGATGGGCCGTAATAATCGACGACTGCTTGCTGTCGTGAAAACAAGAATCTCACCCTTTGTGATAGGCCGCCATTCCTAGGGATAGTTATGTATGCGTTCACGAACGATAGAATCATTGTCGTCACTGTAAAGCTAAAAACAGAAAAATTCGTCGAGCATTGTGGATCGTCTCTGATTTCCCTGACCGAGCTTCAACTGTCCTACTGTCTACATGAGAAATGTCACAACCTCGAGTAGTTTTCGAGATCCATGGAGAATAGGGTAAACGGCAGAAATTTCCGAGATTTGCTCGATGCTTACAAGAAACTGAAGAGCCTGAGAATCGACATTCACGATGGATAACAAATTGCTCTCTCTCAAAATCTAATGGACCGATCGTGCTCCAAACCCCAATATCTTCATTTAAAAATGAAGATATTGCTAATTAGAGAATATCACAACATGTTTCACTTTACCTCGCCCACCCCTGGGTTTATTCCATCGGATATTCATCGTTTAAATTCCTATTTTTTCATTAAAAAACAGGACAAATGTATTGAATTTGCGGTCAATACCACGAAATTAATTTTCGACATTCAGTTTTGGTTTAAGGATGGTTGGCCATTTTCAACAAATCTAAATTGTCATTTACGAGGATAATTGTATAATTTTTTTTGGCTGATAGCAGAACATATGAAACTGATTGATTGATTGATTGAAATAAATAAACAAATTCTCTCCTTACACACGTGCTCTTTGGCTAGTCCAGAAAAATATGCGCTACGAGGTAGAGTAAATTTTATGATTTGTTTTTTTTTTTTTCAGAAAGTTTCTATAAAATTCAAGAGAATGCAAAGAATTCCTAGAAATTTCGAGAAAATGCAAGGAGCTTCTACAAATTTCGTGAGAAGTCAGGGGCTTTCTAGAACTCTCGAGGAAACTCAGGGAGTTTCTGGAAAATTAAAAAAATTGAGAAAATTCTTGAGTATTCTAGAAATGCTGAAAACATTGAGGTGTTTGTTCTAATTGCAGTAATTCTCAAAAATCCTGGTATTCAATTTTCTCTTATTCTGCCTGAGTGAAGCGGGGCCACACAGCTACTTCAATTAAATATCTATTGAAACTCGATGGAAATTCTGTTGGAATTCTATTAGAATTTCATTGAAATTCTATGTAAAATTCTGGTGTTCTTCTGTGCTGATCAGGAGGAGAGTCATCTCATGAAACTGATCGATTGAGTCATTTATCAAAAGTGATTGAGTTGAAGGCCCTACCTACTTCTAGTGTTCTTACAGTAGCAGTCGAATTATAACAATTAAAACCAACCAGTAATTATTTGAAATAATAATAATTCTTTTCAGTTGTATGGTAGAATGGTCGAGTAATATGGACTCAATCTCAGTAATTTAAGATACTTTACTTTATTAATTTCACACTAAGGAGTAACGGTTTACTTCGAGACAATAAAATAAGTTGAAATGTACTTGATAATGAACTACATTGGTAATGAGCTCCCGAGTCCAGTGTGTTCTCGGTTTTTATTCTAAATCGTGGCGCACTTGCCTCGATTCGTCTTTGTATTCGTATTACAAAACATTTTCGTGTTGTAATACGGTGCTGACTCCTAATTTCTTCATAATTGCGTTATTCCATAATATTAATACAGTAATCTGGAACACAACACAGTAAAATATAATGATAGTTTTCGTTTAGCTGGTAGTAGGAATGAAGTAATTATATTGAGTATATTCACCAGTAAAATAATATACAGTAACAAAACATTTTTGAAGTTTCCTTTCCGTCATTAATCATGAAATTCTTGTTGATTATTCATTCATTTCAAATGGAACGTGAAATTTTGGAGGAAAAAACATCGAGGCACTATTTTGAGAAAATTTCACATGAAAAAAATTGAAAAATTCGTCCAGTATTTGCTTTTGGAAATATTCATTTGATAATTTGTTATGATTCAGTAATAGTGGATTCCTAGATCACCCATGCAAAAAAATTCCACAGAAAAACTTAGCAGATTCCTTAGAACATTCTATTGGATTTCTGTTGAAGTTTCTAACAGTTTTTGGTCAATGCTATTAAAAAATTCTGCACGGTATTTGCACGTTGTTCCTCAATAGAAATTTTCAATGTAAAATATGCTTTTTGTCATTCGGGCAGTGAGGCAGCGCTTCACGAACGCTACGCGTAAAACTTTTCTAGCTCATATGATTGCTGCCCTCGCCTTCGGCTCGATCTGCAAACTCATATTCGCCAAAAAAAAAATTTCGGCCTAATGACGAAATCCACCAATAGAACTAATCGATAGAATTGGACCTTCCTATACAACTTATTCTATTTAAATATTTTCGACTAACATTTTCCCTTTTTTTTGCCTGGCAAAGGGAAAGACAAAAAGAAGAACGGACAGAAGAATGGAGGCACGGAGGAGACAGATGGGTGGAATGAATGAAGGACGGATAAATGGAGTGTGGGAAGGACGCATGCAAATAAGGACGGAAGGAAAGACAAAAAAGGTTGAAGGAAGAACAGAAAGAAGGATGCATGGGAAAATGGATGGTAGGAAGGTTGCGCGGGGAATCAGACAGAAGGGAGAACTGGCAGATGGAAGAAAAGAAGGATGGATGACAGGAAGGAATAACGGCTGGCAGGATGGATGGAAGAAAGAATGGATGGAAGGTAGAACGGGCAGAAGGAAGACTGGATGAAGGAACAGAGGGAAGAGAAAACGGACGGAAGGAAGGATGGATGGAGAAATGGAAGGACGCACGGAAGAAAGGACGAAGAAATGGACAGACCGAACGAGAGATGGAGTAATGGAACTAAGGACGCCTATAAGTACGGAAGGAAGGAAAGACGCATGGAAACACGGGTGGAAGGAAAGATGAAAAGAAGAATGGACAGAAGGACGGACGAAAAGAAAAAAAAATCAGGCCCGGTCGCTCGCTTCGCTCGCTCCTTCGTTGGGGTGTGACCGGTAGAGATTGGTGGAATTGTGTGTGATCCATTATGAGTCGAACCAATAACTTCTCGACCGATTCCTCCTTTTCTGTTCATTAAAAAAACAAACAGGGGGCCTAGCCTATCCGACAGAAGGCATGTGACCGTTACTTTACGCGTTATTAGTCATAACATTCCTTAATTTCTGCCAATTCCATTGGTAGTATGCTTCCGAATGGATCCGTTGCAATTCAATTTCAAAAAACTTCGATTGCAAGAGGAAAACCCACCATTCTCATGATAACCTTCCTTTGAAGTGGAAAGGTGTAAAAATTAGTTTTTTACATTTGTTGATTTTTCTTTCTTTATTATATTCCATCAATTTTCAGTGTTTTCATTTTTTCGAATTTCAGGAATTTCAAATGAAAAAGAAATTGCAAAAATTGGTCTGGGTTATTGGTCGCTCGCTCCTATTGCTTTTCAACTTGAGTGGGTTAACTTTAAAGTTGAGAAATTTTCAACTCCAAAATTTTTCAACTTTAAAGTTGACCCACTCCAAACTTTTCGAACTTCAATGCTAAACTCACTTCAAAATTCCCCAACTTCAAAGGTTACCCACTTCAAAATTCCCCGACTTGAAAATTCAATTTCAAAATTTCCTCAACTTCAAAATTAGACCCACTTCAAAATTCGTCAACTTAAACATTGACCCACTTCAAAATTTTCTCACCTTCAAAGTTGACCCACTCCAACATTTTCCAACGTCTTTCCCCAACTCTTCCCTTTTTTCAAATCGCAAAATTCCAAAGTTTTTTTATAAAACTAAAAAAGTTGACTCACTTCAAAATTTTCCAACTTCAAAGTTGACCCACCTCAAAATTTTGCAACTTCAAAGTTTACCCACTCTGAAATTTTCCAACTTTCCCTTTTTTTCATTGCAAAAGAAGAATGCACAGAAGAAAGCATGGAAGTTTTTATCCATTGACAAGAGTTCTCATGGACTTGGAAATTGAACTTTCTGATAAATGTTTTCGCACATCGTTGGCAAGTCTGAATTTTTTAAGGTGTGGATGTTCATGTAAGCAGTCAGTGTGTAATTTTGAGAGGAAGATTTCTTGCATTCTGACCATGTGGATGGTTTTCTCTCTGAACCTCTTTCCACATAATAAACAGGAGAGGTTTGGTAGGTGTGTTCACTGCTGTGGGTCTTTTCATGCCTATTGAGTAACTTAGCGCTGTTGATCCCAGGGATAGTAACCATTCCAAGGTCCCGAGTCGAATAATTGGACCTGACAAGTTCTACTTAGGTCTTTCCGTTCAGAACTGGATAGGTCTTGGGAAGCCTCTTCCCAAGAGCTTCCGAGACCTTTCTACCTCTGGTTATGTCCCATTTCAGCACTTGTTAGGTGTAAGCAGGACTTGTATTCAGACTTTCCAAATCCTTGCCGGTCCCCGTAATTCTATGGGCCTATATTAAATCTGCGTTCATATCCCTGTTTACTCATGCGTTATTGAAATAAAAAATGCAATTATTGTTTTTTTTTTAATCTCGAAAATCGACATTTCACGAGAGGGTGGAGGGGAGATGCATGTATGTGGAGGCTTAACATTTTTACCCAACAAGGGGAGAAGGTTGCAGAATCTATTCTAGCCACTCTTGTCCCTCCGCTTGCATGCATTAACCAAATGAAAAATGAAAGTGTTAACAAATCTGACCCTTGTTCCAAGTAAAAACCGAAAATCTGACCCTGCGGCCCCCGGTGAAAAAATTTTTTTTTTCAGTTTTCACTTTTTCCACATACTTTTGAGAGTTCTGAATAGCCCGTCGCTTAAATAGTTGGAATCAACGTTCACCCGGCTAAAAAATTCGATTTTGGTGAAAGTCGACTTTCCCCCTGGAAAAATCCAAGATCTGACCCCTTTGGGTCCGGGTGAAAAATTTTTTTTTTCAGTTTTCACTTTTTCCACATACTTTTGAGAGTTCTGAATTGCCCGTCGCTTAAATAGTTCGAATCAACGTTCACCCGGCTGAAAAATTCGATTTTGG
>NW_021680502.1:312320-403493 GCF_001412515.2 Diachasma alloeum | reverse complement strand
CTTTCACCCTTGACCCACGTGAAAATGAAAAATTTTTTTCCCCTTTTCTGTCACCCCCCAGGGGTTCATTGGCATCAGGGGGTCAATAAATACAGAATCAACATTCACTATTTTTTATTTAAATACCGCCTGCAAACGGGGAGATGAGGGTGGTCAAAATATATTCTGCAATCCTGTCTCCTCGTTGGCTACAAATTTCAACCCTCCGCATACATGCCTTCCCCTTCACCCGCTCGTAAAATCACGCGTTCTCGGTAGCATCGAGGAGGACTTCTCAGGACCGAAAAGAACTGAGGATTCGAAAGGTCTCTGGAAAAGTACGTCGCAGAACTGATTAGGACTTACCAGGTCCATCTAGGTCTGGAGAGATCTTGAAAGACCTGTGTACGTCCAATCAGAACCGAATCCTCGACTCGGGGTAATCCTCAGAAAAATGATTTTTAACATATCTGGGGAAATGCTGTTCGAGAACCTGGAGAAACCACTTCTAGCGATCCTAGATACTGAATTCTTCCCATGATACTGTCTAGGGTTGCTAGGTGGACTCTCTTCAGGTTCTCCAACAGTATTTCCATCAAGAGATTCCGGAAGTCGGCTCTAAAATCCTATTGGATATTTTTAAGTATGAACCCGAGTCTTAGTGCAAGTCAAACTTGGAGTCGAATTTGGACTTGAACCCTTGACGCAGACTTGAGCTGGGCGAACCGGTGCACTATGGAGAAATAGTTTTCTTCATACTTCGATGAGGACCACATTATTCATATATTCGGATTATACTGACTGTAAGATTAAAATGGAAGTGAAAATGCAGCAACTGAAAATGAGCTAAATATTCGTTGATTTCAACCCGAGGGATATCATGATTGTCACGAGGGATATCATGATTAATCTCAACAGCAACGCAAGTATTGAACAAAAACTCCAAAAGTCTGATCTCTTTTCAAATGAAACAGGACATAATCACATGAGCTCGTAGATTCTTAAATAAAAAACTGCGTCGATTTTCCCCGAGGATACTTTTGTATCGTGAAAAGCTTCGTTCCACTTCAACAGATGTCAATGAAGGAAAACAGTAGGCATGAGCATCTTCGACTGTCCAACCAGCTGGTAGTTGATGAAAAATATCTCTTTGGAGACAATCGGCAATATCAATCATCGTGTGAAAACCTTCATTCTTTTCGAAGATGCGAACTGTCTTGAGCGTGATGACATCAGGAATTTCCACATCTATGATGAGTTGATCATAAATGTTGCGAATAATTTCCAAAGGTTCGTCAAGATGAAGACCTCTTTTTTCAAGATATTTCATTGTGTCTGCAATATAGTGGAATTTTTCAGAAATGAAGTGGAAATCTTCTTCAATATCAGGGATTCCGAAGTACCGTTTCGCTTTATGAACACATTCTGCATTGTGTTCCAATTGTTCTATGACGTTACAAACAGCTTCAAAATGTTTGTTTAGGTACTGGCTTCGATCCAAGTACCCCATCGTGTGATGATCGGCTCTGGCGGAAGTGGAATGCCTTCTGGTACAACCTGATGCCATCTGGTGGAACCTTTGAACACGAATCGGTGCCTTTTTGAATACTGCCTTTGTTGAAGCAATAAGCTTATCAGCACTGTTGTATTCAACTCGCAGAGCTTCTGCGACTCGATGCAGAGCGTGACAGATACATTTGTCGTGAACATGTATGGCATACTTACGCTGATTGTTTAATAGTGTTGCTGAGCGAACCATGCAGCATCAGTTGCGTATATCGACACTATATCGTAACGCATTCCACCTGGCCATAAAAGATTCAAAGATGCATCAGCGAAACTACAGATTGTCTGTGCATTTGCTTCTTCGAGATCTTCCAATATGAAAAACACGTGGGATCCCGGGACGATCTGGCAATAATGGCGTTACAACACCATTGACTGCGATGCGTCCCGACTTATCCGTGGTTTCATCAACATTCAGATGAATCGGATAATCTGCTACTTCATCCCGTATGCTTTGAAGTGTGGGTTGGTAAGTTTGTTGTACATATGACTTCCGTAATGTGCTCGGATCCGGTAAATTATGTCTTGTCCACTTTTCTTCATGTGCTTTCCATTGCTGATTGCAAAGTATATTTAGCGCGTGGTCAGAACTCATCATTGCTTTAGTGACTTCCATCCAATAAGGATTCTGCCTAGGAGTGCATCGAACCCATGCATCAGCCGATGGTTCTAGCACTGTTCTCCACAGTTGTTCTGCTTCACGATGTTTCCTCGTATTATGATGCTCTCTCATATGACTCAAAGTGACTCCGTGTAATCTACAATTACAGCAACGCCAAGTAACGACGTTATCGACGTACGTGTAAATGTCAAGGGGCAATTGAAGCTCGTTTTGGATGTTCCCACCGGTGTAGATCTGGATTTTCTTTTCTCTCGTGATTTAATACCGCATTTTGATGTCTCTGACTTTGATGGTGACGACGTACTCCCTGAGTTGTTAAAGTCCTAATTCGTTTTCCGTTGCATGGAGTCCATACGACAACTCTTCCGTCCAATACGTACATTCCAGGAGGTAATGCCAAATCTTCCTGAATTCTTCTCCAAATAACACCCCGATCCATAATTGGTTACTGCACAAAACTATTTTCAAAACCCTTCTTATATTTTTATTTTCACGGTGTAAACTGCACGTTTTCAAAAATTAAATAACGTTTTGAAGATTTCTTAATTGACAGATGAAGACGTGTTCTTCAAACGTCAAAACGAATGGTACAACACGGATTTAGGTATGAATCAATTTGTTTATTCTATTTTTATTTCATTCCCAATTTGAGAGGAGGGGCGGCTGCTGTGCATAAAAAATGAGGAAAACATTATAATGAACTTGTGGACATTCTGGAGCGCATAAAAATATCGACAATTTCCGAAGAAATTGCATCGAAAGTTATATGAGAATTCGAAGGTTATTGAATCACATCTGGTCCTCATGGAATGACGTTTGATCACACATGAAAAAAATTTAATAGAAAAATCTAGCGAATTCGTTAGAAAATTCTATTGGATTTCTATTGGAATTTGTATTTGTTTTTGGCCGATTCTATAAAAATATGCGAATCGAAACTATTCAATAGACAAAGCCAATAGAATTCGATTTTTTTATGTAACCTATTCTATTGAGATATTTTATATAGAATTTCCTCGGCTCAAATTTTCAAGTTTTTTTCCATTCTGTTTTTCTTTCCTTCTTATCAAGAGAATCAAACAAAAAAAAACTTGGAAAATTTGAGCCGAAGAAATGTGATAGAGAATATTTCAATAGAATAAGTTACGTAAAAAAATTGAATTCTATTTGCTTTTTCCATTTAACATTTTATGTTAAAACATTTGAATTGAATCGGCGAAAAACTAATAGAAAGTTCAATAGGAAATCAAATAGATTTTTCTAACGAATTCGCTAGGTTTTTATATTAAATTTTTTCATCCGTACTGGTATAGATATTTTCGAGGATATTTCAATTGATTGAGATCAAGCCGGATATTCTGAAAGAATGATTTAAAATGATTCAAATGATTGCAATAATAAACGTGGATTGGTGGAACGTCATTTTTATCAAGATAAAGGGAATATTTCATTTTATGTAACAAAAATGAAACATCGAAAAAAACATGAGAACCTATTTCAAACTAAAATAAAACGAAATTAAGAGCAGTTCAATTTTTATTCCATTTTTCTCGTTGCTCCTCTCTTTTCTGGAGATCTTCACTGACGACAACGAGTCTGCCCATCAATCCTCTCAGTCTGTCGCATGATTTCCCCTCAAAATTGATGTAGAATAGTCTGAAACATGAAAATATAAAGTTTGAACACCGCATGCGTATGTGCACATGGTCATCGTGTGGTTAATTATTGGTGAATTGAATGAATAAAGAGCTGACAACACTCCCAATAATTTTGAAATTTTGTCAGATATTTGGTATTGATTTGAACTAGAATTAGAATTAGAATATGCGCGGCTGGTCACTTAAAGCGCCCAGAGGCACCTAAATCATACACACAGAAAACGCTGTGCAGACTATCCGCATAAGTGTGCAGATAATCTGATTCACACATAAGCCGAAGTCACTCTCTTATGTGCAAATCATGCATAAATAGTGCGTGAATTATGCATAGTTATGCAGATTATCCGCATAGCTATGCATGAAATACACAATTTTTATGCGGATTATCTGCACATCTATGCGTACTTTCCGCACAGATTTGGCTTGATTTACACATAAGGGCAAAATTTTGATGAGGATACGTCTGTTTTCGTTATGAGGAGTCGTTTTGTGAAATTGAGCTTAGAGGTCTAAATTTTTCTAGAAAATTCAAGGGACTTCAGAGAGTTTCTGGAAATTTCGAAAGAATTCAAGTAGTTTCTAGAAAATTCTAAAATGTTCACGAAATTTTTATAAAATTCAAGAAAATGCATGGAGTTTCTAGAAATTTCGAGGGAATTCAAGGAGCTTTGAGAAATTTCGAGGGAATTAAGAAATTTCTAGAAAATTCGAGGAAATTCAAAGAGTTTCTAGAAATTTCGTTGGAATTCTAGGAGTTTCTAAAAATTCCGAGGAAATTGAGAAACTGCTACAAATTTCGAAGAAATTCAGGGATTCTTAGAAAATTTTAGGGAATGCAAGGAGTTTTTAGAAATTTCGAAAAAATTTAAGGAGTTTCTAGAAAATTCAAGGAAATGCAAGAAGATTCTAGAAATTTCGAGAAAAATCAGGGAGTTTCTGGAAAAATTAAGTGAATTCAAGGAATTTCTAGAAACTCTGAAAAAATTCCCGGAATTGGTAAAAAATTGAATAAAATTCTTAGGTGGTCTGGAAATTTGAATAAAATTTGAGTTTCCCAAAATAATCGAGAGATTTCTAAAGTTTTAAACAACATTCAGAAAAAAAATTTTTAAGGGGAGACCGCGGTGAAATTTGAAAGTCTCGACTCGGCCTCAGCAGCCATTGGATGACTTTTGATATATGAAGAGATATATAAAAAAGTGAGAAAAATTTCGGACCCGAACCGTTTTGCCCCGTATATTTACCAAAAACGTCATTTTTCACGTTTGTAGCTTAAAAAGGCTCCTTGGACCACAGTTTTCATCCGATTACAACTTTTTTTTTTAATGTTCGTTATACTCCAACGAAAAAACCCAAGAAAATGTTTTTTTTTACTTTTCATTTTTTTTCCTCTTTTTAGCAAATGCTAAAATTCGTTGTTTTCCCCCATTTTTTTTTGTTATAATATTTCGATTACGTATGATTACAACGTGGGATAACGGAAAACAACTAGTTTTAGCATTTCCTACAAAGAGGGAAAAAAATAGAAACTAAAAAAATTATTTTCTCATTATCTGATAAATATAAAGCGAAACGGATATTTGAGTTTGTTCGTTGGAGTATAGCACACATTGTTAAAAAAAGTTGAAATCGGATGAAAACTGTGGTACAAGGGGCATTTCTAAGCTAAAAACGTGAAAAACTACGTTTTTGATGGATATACGAAGAAAATGAATTCTTACTTTTTCACGTTTCAGCAATGTTCTCATTTAAACCATTAAAATGCAACCTGAGAAATAACTCTCATACCACTCAGAAGAAAAAAATTACCGAAAAAATACCCGTAATTGACTTGTTTGACCTTGCGTTTTTATGTGGAACTGCATCAATAGAATATTTTCTATTTAACAATTCAAAAGAACTGTCTAGCAAATTTGCGAGGATTTTCTACTAAATTTTTTCGTGCGTACTTATTTTCTTCAACTTATTTACCTTTTATAGGAGAGCCTGAGACAAACTGAAATCTTAGCTACCCACAGCGTGATGAACAGTCGAAACTAATACAACAAACAGCGCTCTTTCACTTTCCTCTACTGTTCTATTTTGTCCCATTATCCCCTTAAATTGTTGATTTAGAATTTACAATTTTTTCTTGCTTTCTCTATGAAATTCTGAATTGTTGAAGTCGTTAAAGTTTCGGTGAGTACTGGCTTTTTTTTCTGCGGAACTCTTATGGGCGGAACATGCATAAATAGTGCAGATAATCTGCAATTGGTTACTAGCAGATTTCATGCATACTTTATGCATATTTCATACATAACTATGCAGACTTCACACATAGTGGGAGGTTCGCGGAGCTTATGTGTAAAACCTGCATAAGATTGCAGATAATCTGCACAACGTTTTCTGTGTGTACGATCTTTTGTAACATCCGCCTTAGTTTCGGTCAGTCACACAGCCCCCAGCCCTGTGTTTCTCACTAGGCTAATAAGGCTGGTGACAGCCGCTTGTTGTAAGTCCTCTGGTTCCAGGAAAGCCTGGCCCCAGATTTTATAGCGACGGAGTGCTAATAGGGGTGCATTCACATAAAATGTGGATGACGCTCTCCTTATCGCCTCCGCACAGTCTAGTCTGCATCCCAGCTAATAGCCTGACTAGAGTAGCCGAGGCTGCTTTGCTGTGATGCAAATTTCTCTGTACAATGTGCACTCGGGTTGCAGCCATAATGATGACTACTTTCCTGGTACCTCTATGTACCCTTCTTCTGACTTTCACCACGGTCTTTCGCAAGCAGCTTGACAGTTGCTTTTTGAATCCCGCAGTGCAGTCTGAAATTGCAGGCTTTCAGAACAGAGAGTGATCGGTCGTCTATCAGCCTAACGAAGTGAGCACTTTTCGCGTCCCTGCTCTCACTGCCCCGAGCGACAACCCACTCTCTGGCCTGCAGTCCTGCATTCTGTTTCTCAAGGAAGCACAGTGCTTCTTGAGCGGTTAGATCTGGGTCTTCCACGTGTACCACAACCCTGTGCTGCTTGGGAAGCTCCGAGGCTGCGACCACATGTACAGTAAGCCCAGCTATTTTGTTTTCGGGGAAAAGGCTTTTCAGCCAATTTCCCGTTTCCTCATCAGTGCAGTACACCATTGCCGCACCTTCTCTTTCCCAGACACCGTTGAAGGTGGGTGCTTTCACCCAGTCAGGTAACGCCAGAATAGCCCCCTTCAGGAGTTTCTTCACTTCCGTTACCTCTTCAGTGCCCAGTTTCTGATCCGGATATGACTCCGGCATAACTGCAAACTTGAATGAGCTCGCAGTATTCTAAGCATATGTGCCCTGATCCTGTGTTCTCATTCTCTTTTCTTTCGGTCTGACAGGAGCTTGGCGTGGTACGCTCCGATGGAAGGCGTTTCATTGCCCTCCTCACAGCCCCCTACCCCTTCCCTTCATCGACCTTCGCTGCTGCATCCGCCAAGGTTGCAATTGCCCCCGAGGTTTGATGCAGCTTCGCTCTCTTGCGACGTCTTCTCTCGGCTCCACTCAGTCTGACCCGATTCACATCGGTACCAGACTGGTCAGCCTTGTCAGACTTCGTGTGTTCGCCATCGTTGGCCCCACCCGAAGTTTCTTTTTCAACACTGAGATTTTTTTAGATTAGTTTCCATTTTTGGTCCCACGAGTACCACGGTTAAGCGTTTTCACCTGGTGCATTGCCGCGATTGCCCAGGGCTTGGCTTCTCGGGAGGGTTACACCCAAGACTACTCTCAGAAATCGCCCACGTTTCTGAGAGGCACCGTTAGCGATACAGCTCCCCCTGTCTTACGCATCCTTAGGCACGGTATGGCCGAGGCCATGGCTTATGCCGCTCACACACATGGATTGGGTGGGTTCCTCTTAGCGACCGCGGGCGGCGGTAGTCCTTAAGACCCCCACCGCCCGCGACCGAGCCCCCTCACTAACGACAAAGTGGGAACCCAGTGGAGGGGGTTGAGTTGAACTAACTCTGTGCAAAATTTCCATTAGATTTTGAGTTTGTTTTCCATTATGAATGTCGAATCTCAGGCTCTTCAGTTTCTTGTAAACATCGAGCAAATCTCGGAAATTTCTGCCGTTTACCCTATTCTCCATGGATCCCGAAAAATACTCGAGGTTGTGACATTTCTCATGTAGACAGTAGGACAGTTGAAGCTCGGTCAGGGAGATCAGAGACGATCCACAATGCTCGACGAATTCTTCTGTTTTTAGCTTTACAGTGACGACAATGGTTCTATCGTTCGTGAACGCATACATAACTATCCCTGCGAATGGCGGCCTATCGCAAAGGGTGAGAGCCTTGTCTTCATGGCAGCAGTCGTCGATTATTACGGCCCATCTCTTGCATACTGTAAGACGTATTTTCAAATTGATATCTTACGATCTTCTTAAAAAAAAACTATGCATGCAAAAATTATCCGACTGTTTAATAAAATTTCCCCCACGGGCAGGATATTGCTTGTTTTGTACTTGTCTGAAAATCATGGGGACGAATAGAACTGACTTTTTACCAAATGGGTTCGATAAAAATCATCCTCCATTATGGAAAAATTATACTAAAAATTAAAAAAATTATTCATGTGCACTGGGGTAATTTTTCATTGAATGCACGGTAAATTTTTCAGTTTCGGTACAAATCACCCTCACGTTTAGTAAATTTTAAGGTAAAAAAGTACTGGAAATTGAAGTTGCTCCACGATTATTTGGCTTATACGGTAATTTTTCTCCAACTTTTTTCCCCGTGTGGTCTTATCATTGGAATGAACTTGATATTTTCTTCTTCATCGTGCAGTTCTTATATTTTTGTCATCTTTATTTTTTCACACAATTCCATTGAATAAAAATTAAATACTTTCCTTGCTGTACCTTTTCTTCTTAGCTTAATCTCCAATCGTGATTTTAGCCTGGTTTAGGGACTGCCTCTTGGTGGCCCTTAGTGCTTTCCTCCCCACGAGGTTCTTCTTCTGTCCCCACAATATTTTGTCTTGCTCCAGAAGCTCCTATAACCTCCTCCGGTTCTTCTTCGACAGCACTTTTCCATCACTCAACTATGTTTCACACGTTTCACTCATTGTATCACATTCTGTTTTAACCAAAAATTTGACGTTTCACAACTTGAATCAACACGTGGCCCCAATTCCATTGACATGTCATAGAGACAACTTCAGCCTAAGCAAAACCGAAACGGAACTTTAAACATAATTTACCCATGTACGTCTACCTATCAAACGGCTCAAATTATGGTTTTGAAAATTCCCAAGCATTTCACGTGAAATTTACCTAGCCGATAAGTTTTTTTCTGTGGCACGTAAAGAACACATAATTGTAGATTAACGCCCAATAATTAAACCGCCCAAATTGTGCTTCCAATATTTGGTGTCTGATTTCCACAAAATGATTGGTATCTGGGAAATTTTTCCGTTGGTACGTAAATAGCACATAATTAGTAGATGACGCAACTTGAGTCAAACAATCATAATTTTAAGCCCAAACCATCAGATGCAATTTTCAAAGGTCTAATTAGGTTCAAAATTTTTTTCTTCAGTACATAACGAGCATATTATTAACACATTATTAACCGCTACTCGAAACCCCTTTATTTTGACCGTATTTCGCCGATTTCACAGGGTTGACCTTTCGCAACATTCAATGATGGAGTTACTTAACAGACTCAAAGATGAAACTTAACGACATTAGGGGCGATCCCTCACTCTGGGCCAGTCAAATTACGATTTTGGAATCAAGGATGATAGAAGAAGGATAAAAACCATAGCATATAATGTGGGATGGGAAAATGATAAAAACATACTAGGTTTTTGGGATTCTAGCGCACTGGGAAATTGTTATGAAAAATTTTAAACTACAAAATTAAGCGTTCGCGCGACTTTTTTCGTTTTACGTTGGTGAAACTGTTGAATTTTATGCAAAGAAATAGCATTTAAAAATCAATCTCTACACAGGTCGACAAATTTCAGTATCACCACATAAAATTCTTCAGACTGAGGTTCTTAAAACTGTGTTTATATTACGTGGCAACCGCATGGCGGGCGACTACGAATGCTGTGAGCAAAACAGAACAAAAGACAAAGAGGAAATGCGTTCCACACAGAAAGAAAAATGTGATTCTCCTGACTATATTCCTTGATAATCTAACTATAGTACAACAGTCCTCAACAATGTTTCATCAGTTACGGTAACTATGACCGGAAAAAGTTATCACGACAATAAAATATAGTGATTGCTACTATTTTTCGTTACTTCGGATGATAGAGTCGGGTGACATTATTGATTTGCACTAACTACCCTACTTCGCCTTGTGCAAATAACAACAACAATGCTGCCTATGGTCCCCGTCTCTCGTGTGATACCTGAAATATTGGGAAAAGATATTCTTTTCTGGTCCAAAAAATTGCTAGATTGCAAAATCTTTCAAAATTTATTCCATATTTTCAGGTATAAGCATGTGGCCACCACAGCCACCCCCACCCGCGCGTCTGTAGGCCCAAAAACTGGAAAGAAAAACTTTTCAAAATTTATTTCAAATTTCCAGGTGCAAGCATGCACAGAGAAAAAAAGTGAAGCTAAAAGTTAGCTTTAGAAAAAAGTTTCTAAATTTTACGAACCGTGGTTTCTAACTTTAAGTTTTCTAAAATCTAAAAACATTTTTTGAATCTTTTAGAAAAAAATCGTTTAAAATTAATTATCAAAATTGGGATTAATTTTAAACCAAAATATACCTAATTTAAAAAATATCATTTTCTAAAATCTAGAAATTTTTCTAAATTTTTGAGGAGGAATTTGCAAAGAGGGGGGTAGTGATATCCGGATTTCGTCTGAGACGAAACAGTATACTGGGGATTTCAAATCCCCGAGCAATAGTCGGAATCGAAGAACACAAATACAAATGAAAACTAAACACATGGATTCGCTGCCGGTGTCCAGTGGTAGGCAGAGAGAGAAGATGACGTCAAGCCATCAATGCCAAAAGGTATTGGCGGAAAAAGAAACCACTAGCCGACCGGGCTAGAAGCTAGTGCTACAGCTGGGGGGGGGGGGGGCATTCGGAATTCAAAGCCAAAAAAATGGAGTCGGTGAGTTTTTCAAAAATATGTCTGAAGCTAAGGAAGATAGCGAATTTTTACGAAAATTTGGGCGGAAAGGGGAGGGGTGCATTCGGTATTCAAAGCCAAAAAAAATGGAGTTGGTGAATCTTTCAAAAATATCTCTGAAACTAAGGGAGATAGTGAATTTTACGAAAACTTGGGATGTGGAAAGGGGGGGGAAGTGCATTCGGAATTCAAAGCCAAAAAAATTGAGTAGGTGAATTTTTCAACTATAATATCCCAAGACCTTCAAAATTATCGGATTTTTTCCATGTTTTGTTGTATAGCAACGAGAGGGATGAGTTTTGCAGATTAAAATCCGGAGCGCTGCGCGCTCCGCATTTTACTGTAAAGCTGATCCGGATCGTTGATATGCAGGAAAACTTGAGAGAAATATCCGATGAATTTTGAAAGTCGAGGGGTATTCGAAGGACAATTTCTTCAATTCTGATTTTGGTTGATCAGGGTGCAGTGTTCGCGGTTACGGGACACATTTCACCAAAATGTGAAGAATATCTGTCAAATTCGTAGAAAACAATTGACAGGCTACAGGGAAATTATTAGTGTGAAATGCGTCACGTGATCCCGAATACTGCACTCTGATTGGTCAAAATTAGAATTGACGAAATTGTCAAAAATATCTGCGAAAATAAGGGAGATACCAAATTTTACGAAAATTTGGGACGGGGGGGAAGGGGGGTGCATTCGGAATTCGAACCCCAAAAAAATGGAGACGGTGAGTTTCTCAAAGATATCTCCGAAACTAAGGGAGATAGTGAATTTGTATGAAAGTTTTGGGAGGCAAGGGGGGGGGGTGCATTCGGAATTCAAAGCCAAAAAACGGAGTTGATGAGTTTTTCAAAAGTATCTGCAAAACTAAGGGAGATAGCGAATTTTACGAAAATTTGAGGGGGGGGTAGGGGTGTAGGGATTGTGGTGTGATGGGAAAGTCTTGAATCAATCCACTACTAACAATTAATGTAAAATTATTGTTTATTACTAAATGCGTCTTAGGGATATTTACAAGTGATGGGAGAAGATGGTGACTCCCGAGTATTCGGCGGTCAGTGCCGGACTGAATATAATATTCGCAAAAGGCGAGAATTCGGATACGCGTTACAATAGGTGCGAGTGAGAAGTACACATTTTATTCGCGCGTGACAGAGAGCGATGATATTACTGATGTCCAGTCTTTTCAACTACGCACGTTGTCGTGTCCGTGTACTAATGCGTAAATGCGGATGTAGCGCGGTGCTACAGGAATCCGGTAGTCAAAGCCAAAAAAATGGAGTCGGTGAGTTTTTCAAAAATATCTCCAAAACTAAGGGAGATAGCGAATTTTTACCAAAATTTGCCGCGAAGGGGGGGGGGTATATTTGGAATTCAAAGCCCAAAAAAATGGAGTCGGTGAGTTTCTCAAAAATATCTCCGAAACTAAGAGTGATAGTGAATTTTTACGAAAATTTGAGGGATGGTAGGGGTGTAGCCCCTAGTTATCACTACAAATAATATTACTGTCGGTTGAGAATTTAAAAGGCTGTTGACTGGGTATTTAAATACTTGTTTATTCAACAAGTCGTACAGGTATACTGAGGTGTTACGGAAACCTCAAATTCCCAAAATATATAAGAGAATACGTGGAAAGAGAATATCTGATAATCCTCTGTAGGTGTTCAGGCAGGTAGAGGGGGAACATGACGTCGGCTCGCCAATGCGAAATGTATCGGCGAGGAAGAGAACGACGGCTAGTAGACCGCGCTACATACCTCCCCTCTTGAATCAGTGGTCATACCTGGACACTGAAACAAAATACAAAACAAAAAAAAGGAGAGAGCAAAACAGAAAAAAAAATTTAGTACCAAAAAAAATTATTGTGAGGCACAAACAAATGGCTGGGCATTTAAATTTTGCGCTCGCTTTACATGTCTCGCTAGTTGAGTTGTCATCTTCCTCGTCTCTTCGGCAAGTTGAACGAGACTTACTTGCGAGCTTTTTAGGAGCTCGATGAGCTTGTCTAAGTTGACGGAGCTGGTGGAGTTGCAGCACTGGTCGAAGGCTAAGGCTGCTGCTGCTGGTGTTGGCCATCTGGAGGAGGGCCCAGTACCTGGAATGAAAGAAGATGTTAAAATACTTCTCATGCCTGTCAGAATAAGGCGGACCCGAATAAGGCGATCCGTAAGCTTTACGGGGCTGGTTATTCCGAACGAAGACATGAGAGCATGTTGCCAAGTCCTTGAAAACGAATGTTGGCTTCGTTCCATGGCGTGACGTCGGCACTAGCGCGAGACTACGAAGGCGATTCCGCAGATTCTTAACCAGGGCTGGTGCAGGAGACTTATCGGCAGCAGGAGCCAGAAATTCGCCAGGGAGACGAAGAGGCTCGCCGTATGTCGGCTCCGCTGGTGTTTTCTGCAGGCCTGTTTCTGGAAAACCTAATCCTCAAAACTTTCCTACCATGAACAGTCCATCACATTAATGGTTATTGCCATAATCCTCCGTGCGTCCTAATCCCTCATCATCACCTGGGGTCCATAATTCCTCGTCCGCCTGACCGGCGCCTGTGACGTCACGACAGAAATTTCCCTGCCGGGACCCCCGAGCCAGTCACAGCTCACCGGCGAAAACATACAACGCCAAACCAATCGGAAGCCAGAATTTCACTCATCCCTTCTTCAAATTTTCCACCAATCACATCCTTGCGCTCCACTTAAACATCGCATACTTTCCACACTCATCATCATTCGACCATCCGACTTACACTCTTCAGAATTTGTAAAAATAAAACTCAATTTCGCTCAACGTTGGACTACACATCTTTCCATCAACCTGCTCACCTCCACACATGTTACTATTTTTTTCGTCAGATAGCGCAATACCATACCAGCTGGAAAGAAAACGGTGACACCAGAAGAGGGATGACCTAATAATTCCTAATTCATTAAGTTTAGAAATATGGAAATATACCAAGACATGAAAAGAATCTTTTTTTTAATTAAAAATCTATGTTAACAAATGCAAAGAAAAATTTCATCAAATTTAGGATTGATCTTACCGACTCATGTTTGGTATAAAGAAACTCAGCGTAACTAACAATTTGTCCAGATAGATGATATTATTGGATTTCATGGAACGAAATAATATTCAAAAATGAATCCCTACACAGCACGTCACATTTCAGTGTCACCTTATAAAATTCTTCAGACTGAAGTTCTTAAAGCTGTATTTATATTACGTGGCGATCACATGGCGGGCGATTACGAATACTATGAACAAAACAGAACACAGGACAAAGTGAAAATGCGTTCCAGGTAGTCCAATGTATAGGTCCTTATTTTTCTGTAGTTAGTCTCCGACAACCACAGTTGGAGTAAAATCAATAAAGTGAATCAATATTTCCAACAAGTGATTTGTGAAGTTACAAAAAAGTGATTTTTAATATCACTACGGGCAATAATTCACTCCTAAGTGACATTTTAAAAAAATGATGAACCTCAAGAGGTATGAAAATGATTGAATAACTATATTTTCGTACGATACCAAAAAATGAAGTGATTGGATACTTGTGTATAAAAATCGATAAATCAATGATACCAAAGCGATTGATTTTATTAATATGCTGTATGAGCAACATGGGTCTCCGTCAAAATATTATTGAATGAATGAATGAATTATTAATATTTTTGACGCAAAATTGGACATTTGATGAAGTACAGTGATCGTAATGGAATAATAATAATTTAAACAAATAAATGGATGAGTAAAATGAAATGGAAAAAAAAATCAAATGAGTGACAAATACCCCATTTGGAAATCACGAGTTCATGCGTTGTAGATGTAGAGGTGGATATATATGCGGCTGGTCGATTGATACGCTCAGAGTCACCTAAATCCTACGATCTTTTGTAACTTGTGCGTTTTTGCTTCGGTCAGTCCACCAGCCCCAGCCCTGTACCTTTCACTAGGCTAATAGGGCTGTTGACTGACACTTCATTTAAATCGGCTGGTTACAGAAAAGCCTGGCCCCAGTTTTTATATCTACGAATAGCTAACAGGGGGCACTCGCACCGAATATGCGCAGCGGCCTCCCTTTTCCCTCCGCATAGCCTGCAGTCTTCCTGCTCGATCAGCTCCATTTTGTACAGGTGAGCCCTAAGTGCTGCGTGGCCCGTAAGGAGGCTACCGCGACTCTCAGGTTCTTCCTGCTCATACCCAGAAGTTCCATTGTCCTCCTGCTTGACTGTCTTCCCATAAACAGTTTTGCCTGCCTACAGGTTACAGTATTTCTCCCGCGTTTTTCATGTTCCCGCTGTAGGTGATCTTTAATAAGCTTTTTACCCACTGCGAATGGTATCCCAACTAGCCTCTGTGGTGGGTCCTTTTTAGATCCCTCCTTGGCCAGTTTGTTCACCTCTTCGTTACCTTGTATTCCATGGTGGCCCGGAACCCAGGTTAGAGTGATTTTATTATTCTCCCCTAATGCGGCTAGTGCCTACATGCACTCCCACACCACGCTGGATTCAGTAGTGGCTTTCTCTAGTACTTTGATAGCTGCCTGGCTGTGGCTGCAGATGAAAATTTTCATCCTTCTCATTTCCTTCGCCAGGAGGGGCTGCGCACATCTGGTAATGCCCAAGATCTCCGCTTGAAAGACTGTCACGTGTTGGTTCAGAGAATGAGTTTCTCCGTAGCCGTCCCTCAAGCAATAGACCCCGGCCCCAAAACGTCTATTGTAACCAGATCGATCAGTAAACCACTATTCCTTCTCGGGTCCCGCTCCTACTTCTCAATTCAGCCACTCTTCTCCGGATAGGATTCTAGTTTTGAAGGCTTTCTTGATCTGATATTTCCTACCGATTCTATCAGATTTGCCCACGAAAGGATTCTAATTTATCAGTCCAAGTCGTGTGTGTCCTTGGCCCGTCATTTTCCATTCTTGTTGACATCTAAGTCTGTAGGCTGTGGCACACCCAACTGCTCTGAAGTCCAAGGGCTGAATACTGAGTGCTATCTCTAACTCCTCAGTGGGTGTGGTTTTCATGGTCCCTGTCGCAGCCCTCAAGAAAGCTTCGTGTAAGCTCTGCAACACGTTCCTTGTTTCCACACCACACAATCACTGCGTACATCAATCTTAGCAGTAATACCATCTGATAGAGCCATAGCAGCCTTCCAAGATTAAGCCCTCAGATTTTGCCAATGGCTCTTCTGCGTGCCCACATTGAGATATACACCTTGTTTCTCTGTACATAGAGATGTTCTGACATCTTTGGCTTCCGGATGGATGCCGCGTTAGGATTCAGCGTTGCGCCGACGTTTCGCAAACATTGCAGTCTGCATCTTCAGGGTTATGAGCTCCGATTCTGAGCTCCGATGTCTTGGGGTAGTCCTTATATGCCTTCCCTTGTGGTGGTGGGGGCAGGGGAAGGGGGGGGGGTAGCCAATTATATGTTTTTAATTGATCAGCTAGTCTTGGGGTAGTCCTTATATGCCTTCCCTTGCGGTGGTGGGGGAAGGGGGGGGGGGTCAGCCAATCATATGTTTTTAATTGATCAGCTGGTTCCAGATAGACCACCCTCTCCCCTTTCCCCTACCCCCACCACCACAAAGGAAGGCATATAAGGACTACCCCAAGACATCGGAGCTCGGAATCGGAGCTCATAGCCCTGAAGATGCAGACTGCAATCTCGCAATGCGCAATGTTTGTGAAACGTCGGCGCAACGCTGAATCCAAACACGGCATCCATCCGGAAGCCAAATATGTCATTAATCATGGCCGCTAAAGCCTCAAAACTAAGATAGAGATGTTCTTTCCAACTGAGCTTGCTGTCTAGGATTACTCCTAGATATTTTACTCTGTTGGTGTAATTCACCGTTGGGCGATTCAGACTTGACAGCTGAATCGCCTCTGGCTTATAATTCCTAGTAAAGACTAGGAGTGTAGGCTTGGCCGGGTTGACTGAGACCCCGGTTTCCCTGCACCGCCCTCAACGATGCTGAAAGCCATTGCCATCAGGTCTCTGAGCACCGCCAAAAATCCACCCCTGACCACATTTGCCACATCATCAGCAAAGCCAGAGACGTGGAATCCCGCTTCACGCAGCCTGCTTAGGAATTCGTCTACCACCAAGTTCTCCAGCAGAGGCGACAATACTTATCCCTGCGGACATCCCCTGACCGAGCACCCCTCCATGCAGCTATGTTCATGTTTCACTGACAATTTTCTGCCCTTGCTTTGTGTCCAAGCAATGATCGCCCTAGGGACCTCATGCTTTTCCATTGCTCTTTCTATGACTATTAGTGGTGCTATCAAAAGCTCCCTGTATGCCTAGAAAGGCTCCTGAGGCGTGTCCCTTGGCAGCAAATTGTCTCTTAATAAGTCCCACCAGATGGTGTAAAGCGATGTCTGTAGATCTTCCCTTCCTGTAAGCATATTAGGAGGGAGAGAGGGAATGATCAACCGAGGGTCTTATCTTTATATACCTGTCCACCAATTTATCAAGTATCTTCAAAATGAAGGATGTGAGACTTATTGGACGGAAATCTTTTGGATTTATAAACTCAATCTTACAAGGCTTTGGAATGAACACAATTCTGGTCTCGTTTTATACCCTCGAAACACTTCTCAGAGCTATGCTGGGCTTGAGAATTTTTGTCAAAGGCCCCACGATGATTTCTATCCTCTCCTGTAGTAAGGCTGGGTAGATCCCATCTGGTCCCAATACCTTAAAAGGTTCAAAGGTCGTTGCAGCCCATTGGATTCCCCACGGTTGCACCATTATTCCTGCCAAGTTCCACTCATGAGGTTCATATTCCCCCTCTGCCTCCGCCTTGGTTCGTTTACCTCTCTATGGGTCTCAGTGGAACCTGGAAAGTGCGTGTTCATAAGGAGTTTTAGCTTTTCTTCTATTGTTTCTGTATGGCTGCCATCAGGTGCCTGTAGGCTCCCTAGATATGCAGTCTTGTTCGTACCGAGGATTTTTGCCAGCCTAGCAGTCTCTGACTGACCCTCAATCGAACTCGTGAAGGCCTTCTAGCACCTATCTTTGGCGGCATTTATTTTCTTGTTATACTTTCCGAGAAGGCCTCTGTAGGCCTCCCAGGCTATTTCCTTACGGGGACCTTTCCTCACATCTTTTGCTTTATTAAAAGCCCTTCTGGCTTCCCTCCTGAGTTCCCCAAGTACATCCTCTGACCACCAGGGTACCTTAGTCGTCTGCCTTCTGGGTAATATCCTGCAGTTTTCCTCATATGAGTCAATTATTGCCTGGTTGAGGGCCTCCGCGACCTTCTCCAGTTACTTTCTGTTCTTAAACCTGAGAGGACCGACGTCCAATGGTCGCGGGGGCTGAATTGGTAGTTCGGCTTGGCCACTAGGAGGTCGTGGGTTCGAAGTCCAGTCCGATCGGGTTTTTTAACTTTTGGAAACAGGGGTTGGAGGCTCGAAAGGGTGGCTGGGCTTCGGATTCCGACTGGGGGGGGGGGCCTTAACTTCCGGTAAAGGGGGTTAAGGGGCTCGTCTGGGGCGGATTCTGGTGGGGTCCGTCTCACCTCGGCTCTGGACGAGCGGGAGGTTCCTAATAGAGGAATCGACTGTACCGACGGAGGTTTTCTGTGGTTTCCTCCGTCTCTCGTGGGAGCAAATGCGGTACAGTGTAGAAAATCGGCCACAGCCGCAAGGTTAGGTAGAGGGTAGATAGCGAAGTAAACCAAAGGGTTTAAAATGCCTTAAATACAAAAAAAACCTGAGAGGAATCTCTTTCAGTCTATCAGCTAGACTTACTCGATATTTCTCCCAGTTGGTTCGCCGTGGATTTCTTCTTCACTCAATTTCCTCCTCAGCACACCCGGACATTCTTATGGTTCTATGATCAGAGGCTGAGAGGTCATTTGAAACCCGCCAGTCCCTAATCAGGCCCACCACGTCATCCGTCCCCAGAGTAATGTCTATGACCTCCTGATGTCTGCGGTCAACGAAAGTTCGTTCTTTTCCCCTGTTTAAGATGTTGAGGCCCGTTCTCATGATGAATTCCTGAAGGCTCTCCCCACTGCCATTGCTGTCGGTACTCCCCCATGCTGCATGATGGGAGTTCACGTTGCAAACTAACAGGAGCTGGAGCCCCCTCTCCTTCACATGGTTGCAAAAGTCTTTCACTTCCTCGGATGGAGTTGGCTCAACTGCATCGTAGGGGATGTAAGCTGACCCCACCATTAAATCGACAACCTTGCCCTGCCCTAGATTCATCCTTCCGTGAGCTTCAGTTAGGTCTCCCCCACTGATCTGTGGAGAGAAAAAAGAGACTATTCCCTTAATTATTATTCAAGTTCTGAGTTTATCCTGAGTGTCGGCATGATAGATCCTGTCACTTCCACTCAGTCCTTTGATACCATTATTTATGACCCATGGTTCTTGGATCAATGCTATTACTGTCTGCATTCCAGCTAGCAACCTGACTAATGTCGTCGAGGCCGCCTTACTGTGATGTAAGTTAATCTGTACAATATACACCGGAGTCGTAGCCATAAGAGCTATTACTCAGACACCTCCACTGTATCTGCCTACTTTTCCCCGCTGCGTTCCTTTCCAAGCTGCCTTATGATTGCTTTTTGCAGCCCACAGTGAGTCGGAAGTTGCAGGCTTTCAGACCCGCAAGCGCAGTATCGTCGATCAGCGCAGCGAAATGGGGACTTTTAGTGTCCCTAGTTTCACTGCCTCGAATTACAATGCACTTGCTGGCCATCAGATCCTTGTTTTGCTTCTCCAGGAAGCACAATGCTTCCTGAGAAGTGATCTCTGGATTCTCCACGTGCACCCCTACCCGGTGCTTTTTTGGAAGCTCCGAGAGTGACACAACATGTATGGTGTACCCACGTATTTTGTTTCTTGGAAACAGGCCTTTCAGCCAATTTCCTGTGGCCTCATCTGTGCAGTTCACCACGACCGCACCGTCCCTCTCCCGGACCTCATCGAAGGTGAGTGCCTTGACTCCATCGGGTAGGGCTAAGATAGCCCCCTTCAGGAGCTTCCTCATCTCTGTCACCCCTCCGGCAACCAGTTTCTGGTTCGGATACGACTGAGGCATCGCTGCCAGATTAATTGAGTTGGCGGTAATCTAAGCATATGTGCCTTGATCCCGCTTCCTGTACTTGTTCTTTTTCGGCCTAGTGTGAGGACTGGGCGTATTATGTTCAGGATGAGGCCGCTTTTCACTCCTTCCCTCACACCCTCTTAACAATCGCGGACACTGCCAGTCTTCAAACTCCCACTGCCTGGGATCGAGCCCCCCCCCCCCACCAACGACAAGGTGGGAACCCGGTCGGGACGGGAGTTCATGCGTTAATTAATGTAGAAAATGTACTTCATATTTTTGATGATCCTGCACCAAAGGAAAATCATTATGAAAGACAACACTGCCCGAGGATTTTTCAAGCGGATGGATCGATTTTGTCTTTTGAAGCTCGAATTTTCCGAAGGAAATACTTATCGACGACGAATTTTCGTCATCAACACTATAAGCAAATGATGGAGCGATAGGAATTATGAAGAAAGGGTTCTCTACATGGAAAAAACTCATCGAACGTGACTCATCAACACGGAGGAAGGGCTCACTATATAGAAAGTGCTCACTATGATAGAAAGGGCTCACGTAATCTGACTAACATTCAAGAAGTACAAGCCACGATATGTTCAACTGCTACCCTGGATGCTGGAAATTGATTTGAATCAAATCTAGATGAATAAAAATCTAGAAATAACAAAAAACCAGGTAAATGCAAATCTGGAAATGAGAGCAACCAGGTAAAGAAAAATCTGGCAATGTAAAAACCAGATGGATAAAAAGTCTGTATTAAAATCAGATGGATCAAAATTTGAATGTACATGTTTAACACGTAAATACTAGGCGAAACGCGTGGGCGCGATAGCTAAAAACGCCAGGGGACGATGGCTAAAGTTTAAGTTTGTCGTAGCCAAAGTTATGAAAATAAAATCAGATCAATCCAAATCTGATAAAGAAATTATATGAATGAGAATCTGATAATTAGCAATAAGGTCATTTGAGATCTGATAATAAGAAATAAAGCCGTTCCATGAGTGACTGATCAAAATAAGCTAAAATCAGGTAATCAGCAATCGAACAAATCAAAGTTTGAACTATCTAGAATCATACAAATCCCATCAAATCTGAAAATCATAATTCAGATTGAATGGATAGATGAGCCGAATCCGGGTACAAATAAAAATCTTAACTCAAGTAAAACTACTCAATTAAATAGTACGGAGAGTAAAAGTATAAAGTGATCATTTTTCATGTCTTGAAATAAGAATTGAACAACATAAGTTCTCCTCTTATTCCTTATCGAAAGGCGATCATATTCCAGAAGCTTATTTTTATGTGCTCAATCACTAATTCGTAAGATACCCAACTCATAATATTTGATTGAAAAAGGTGAAGGAAAAAACAGGATGGTAACAGAAAAAGTAAAAGAACAAATATTAATAAGTACCTCATCAACTCAAGTACTGATGAAGAATTTAAATAGGTTTTGTGGATCAAGTTACTTTTAATGATTACTACAAATATTTAAAAATAAAATTCAAAGAATATTATCACATGAGGAAACAATACTGTTTGAATGAGTATTACTATCGGATTAAATGATCACAAAAAGACAACCACTTCAAATTATCGATGATCTCGAGATAAGTTACAAAAATCAAATAATAAAATTTAATTATGTTTCAACAGGTGAACAATTAGGTTTTAGGTGAACGGATGATTGAAAAAGACCAATATTAATACCAGGGTTCATGGAGATGAACGATAAAATAAGCCTGTAATAATTAATTGTAGAATTGATAATTAATTATCAAATGTAGCTCGAAATGGTCTGGACAGGTTTTTTTGGGTTTCCCTACAGTCTCTCGCAAAGAATGTTGGGCCATATGTTATAACATGATGAATATCATGTACTGTTCCTCGCCTGAACTCACCGCGGTTCATTGGGGGGAAAATCAGCATTTCAACCCCAACGAGGAATCGCATCACCCAGGGCCATATTTCTCTTAATTTTTGGTACTCATGTTTTTTTGTAATTTTCCTCTCGAAATATTGCGCTCACCGTTTTCTTCGAGCTTCGTGACGAGAGGAGGTAAGCAGAGCAGCGGGGAGGAATGACAAAGTCGGTAACTATGAGCTCATCGACACGCACTCACACCAGCAAGCACGCGAGAGGCGAGAGAAGCACGCCAGCAGGCAACTCAGGCCTCTACGTGTGATCCCCACCACCTGAGCGATATTTCTGTGGGGCAAGGCCACCTCGTAAAAAACCCATGCTGCAACATCGAGGGAGCGACGGATTATGTTGGCTCCTGCGCCGTTCAACGCGGATCACTATCACCGACCGTGAGACGCATGTCCTAATTCTCTGGGACCAGTAAATTAAAAATTAGGACGATTGGAAAATTGCCGAATTCACGCGGCTCTAGCGCACTATCATCGGGTGATTGGGGTGGGGGAAGTAGAGAAATTGAGGTTCCTCGGGGCGATGTATTCCCCCGAGAGAGACCCTTCGCTGGGATTCAGTCCAGTAAACTCGCTCTATGCAATTTAGTCTTTTTACACTCTGAGAGCTTTCTTGGGATAATAAAACCTATCTTTTGCTGGGGTGCCTACATTTTTCGACCTACATTCCGACATCGCCGTTGTACTGAGGGTCCAGACGGGTTTATTCTGGAGTTTTTCGCGGTTCAAACGGTGAGCGTAATCGAATTTTGTGAGTGTACACGTGCTCTATAAAGTCTATTCTCCGGTCGCCATTCCAGCTCCGTTCGAGTTTTAGCATTCAAGTCTTTGCCTTCGAGACGCGGCACTCAATAGTCTTTGACCTAACTTCTTAATTCTTTATTATTGAACATTTATTTTATTCATTTGTCTTTTGTAAGGATATTTTCCCGGGTCGTTCACCCAGGAAAATTCCAAATTACTTTTTNATCGCTCAATAGTCGGGCGCCAGCCGAACCTTCACGGGAGGTTCGACGAAAACCGGCCTCTGAGGCAAACTCGTCCACTCAGAGGACTTTTTGGCTGGACAATGGGTTGCCTAGCTAACATCAGCGTGATACGGTAGAATGGGCGAGGTCCACCAGGAGTATTACCGTCACATTCCACGGCCTTTGCAAGCCGAGGATTATGCCCCGCGGCATAAGTTCCCTACTGAATGGGATTCATCGTTCTTCCGGAGGGTCTCTCGACTCCTCCGGGATGCTTCCTCTCTCCGAGTATTTCTACTCGCGAGAGTTTCCGAACTATTTGCGATTCAGCCGGGACTCCTCAGAGCCTGGGACGTGGAGAGGCTGATCTGACCAGGGTGGAACTACGTTACCCACGCTACGACCACCCACTCTCTCCACCACCAGTTACCGCTTTGGTCATCGCGCGTCACTGCCTCCGGGTAGTACTAGACCGTCGGCGTATGGTCGGACCGACAGGAGGATTTCTCGACTCCAGGCCCACGGGCCCATACGCCTCAAATCGTTCCGCCGAGACTAGATGACGCCGAACGGGACGAAGTCGTCACCTCGCGTTCCGAAAGAACTCAGATTTACGCGCGGGGGATGCAGGGGCATCCCCCTATATTCGCCGCCACAGTTATGCACCAGGCTACGCTGAGTAAACTCCTTACCATGGCTTCTTCAGCCATCCACCACTTCCAGCACACCGAGAGATTATTTCAACCTCTCGGTTCAAGCGCTCGCGTGCGACTAACTCGGAATCTTACTAGGGCCTTGCCTCCTAGTCTGGATATCTCGGCGACGATAGGTCATTCCGTTACCCTATCCCCACCAATCAACCCGACGGGATCACGGAGGTACCAGTCCTTTCACCTGGCCGTTGGTCCCTAGCCTACTCCGACATAGCCTATAGAATCGCCCAGTTGGACGGCCTGTACGTCGGCCCCACTTCCCCTAGCACATGCTGGGTGAATTCTAATACGGCGATAGTCTAGTACGCCCTCCAGACCTCCAGTGGTCGCGGTTTCACCCATAACCGCTATGCCTTAGGTCTTTCATTGGTTTGTGGTTTATCTCACCTAGTCCCGGCTTTCTTCAGCCGCTTCTAGGTGTCACTACTTATCTCTCTTCAACAATTTTGAGAGTTCATTTATCTTTTTAAGGGGATTTCAACCCGTAACGAGAAAATCTCGTTACACTTTTCACCGATTATTCGGATTTTGTTAATTGAGGAATTTCGTTTTCTTTATTCGTGTGGCCTTTGCGTCGCGGCGCTCCGGGTGATTCTTGCGTGCGTTTGGCGTCTACCACGCCCTCGAATGATAATACTTAATAATTAATATTGACTTATTTGCTTTCGGAATTAATTTAAATTAATTGAATTCCATGTTGTAATTTCGAATTCGTTATCCAAGTCTAGTGATCATCATTAATTTCGAATGAATCATTTAATTCATTATTAGTAATGTGGATCGAGTCATTCCGCGTATGGATGGTCTCGCGCGTGTCTAATTCATATTCAGGATCCAGTAGTTCGCTTCTACCTGAAGTTTTATAATTTGTGACTTCGAACAAGGTAATACCTTTGGTTGTGTCGAGCCTTTGCTCGCAGGAGTCCTCTCCTGCACCTGTGAAAATAATTTTTTTTGTGTTTCTTTATTTTTTTTTGTCATTGCATCATTGGAAACATTCTAATTTTTGTTATTTTGAGTAAAATATATTTGAATTTTATTTCCGAATCATTCATGGTGTTGAAATGCATTGACTGTTTCACCTGTTTTCGCCTGTTCCCACACGCCTCCGCCGTTTTCCTGAGCTGGTCATGGAACGCGCTTCAACATTGTGACCTTGTCCGTTGGCGGTTAAAAGGACTCGCGCCCTTTTGGTAAATTTTCGTTCCTCTCGATTTTCCCTGCCGTTGTTATTCCGGGTGGAGAGTTTCAAAAGGGTTGCTGAAAGTTAGTGGGTGACAACGCACATGATTCCCGCGTGTGTCGTTGAAAAATACGTCACAACTTTTTGAGTTGCCGGCTGGCATGCTTCTCTCGTCTCTCGCGTGCTTGCTGGTGTGAGTGCGTATCGATGAGCTCATAGTTACTGACTTTGTCGTTCCTCCCCGCTGCTCCGCTTCCCTCCTCTCATCACGAAGCTCGAAGCAAACGGTGAGCGCAATATTCCGAGAGGAAAATTACAAAAAAAGTGCAAGTACCAAAAATTAAGAGAAATATGGCCCTGGGTGATCCGACTGCTCGCTGGGGTTGAAATACTAATTTTCCCTCCTATGAACCGCGGTCAGTTCAGGCGAGGAACAGTACATGATATTCATCATGTTACAGTGTATATCCCCAGAAAGCACAAAGAGGGTACATCCCAAAAATTATATTAATTAAACTACAAAAGCAATGTAAAACAAAATGGAATTAATTAAGTCTATTATGTTACGGATGAAATGTATATGAAATGAGGTACATTAAGTATTAGTGTAACCAATTAATTTTTCAGGTGGTGTATTGGATTTCATGGAACGAAATAGTATTCAAAAATCTCTAGACAGCACGACACATTTCAGTGTCACTACATGAAATTCTTCAGACTTAGGTTCTGAAAAGTGTGTTCGTGTTATGTGGCGATCACATGGCGGGCGACTACGAATACTATGAACAAAACATAGGACAAAGAACAAAGAGAAAATGCGTTCCAAGTAGCCCAATGTACTGGTCCTTATTTTTCTGAAATTATTCTCCGATAGCCGGAGTGAGAGTAAAGATCGAGATGCATCCTATACATGCGACTGAATAAAGAGCCACAGTCAAATTAAATTCGCAGAGTTATTAATTCAATTCTACTCAAATCCAATAGATATGTTCAAAAAATTGCTTTTTTTGCTTCTGAATGGAAGCATTGTTTTCCATGGATTTTTCGATTTTCTAATTTTGCGTGGAAATGATGTAGAATGGTCTGAAACGTAACAATACAAAGTTTGACGACTGTGTCTGTATGTGCGCATGGTCAACTGGGCCGACTTGATGGTCAACTTTTAGAAACTCGAAGGAATAAATGGCTAAAAAAATTCAACAAAATATGAAATTTCGTGAGATTATAGGTATAAATGTGGACTAACTCTGTGCACCGGTTTAGCTGAATCGGTCCAACCGTTTTCGAGAAAAACCCATTTGTTTCTAAATCGTTTTTCGCAAGTATCTCGGAATCTATCCATCCGATTTCAATTATTTTTTTTCAAAATACTCGCCTCGATGTCTTCTATCTAAATCAATCAAAATATGTATATCCGTCCATACTAGATTTCAGAGATATTTCAATTTTTACATTTTTCGCTCAAAATCCTTGTTCGCACGCTGGTTATTTTTTTAATTGATATATCAACTTGAAATTTGGCACAAGTCTGTCTCTTAGTACTGCGATGGATGGGATTGAAGATGGACTGAATCGGATGATTAGTTTCGGAGATATTCGATATTGTATCAAAATGGTTTTTCGTTAATATCTCAGAGTCTATCCATCCGATTTCAATTTTTTTTCAAAATACTCGCTTCGATGTCTCCTATCTTAAACAATCAAAATATATATACCCATTTATACTACATTTTAGAGATATTTCAATTCTTTCTTTTTCGATCAAAATCCTTGTCCGCACGCTAGTTATTTTTTAAATTGATATATGAACTTAAAATTTAGCATGAGTTCTCCTTTTGCCACTGCAATGGATAATATCAACAATGAACTGGATCAGATGATTAATTTTTGTTTTCGAGTGGAAGCTCTGCATTCGTTCGATTTTCACTTTTGCTAATTTTGCTTGGAAACGATCCAGAATGGTCTGAAACAGAAAAGTACGAAGTTTGCGGGCCATGTCTGTGTGTGATAGTGTCCACTCGGTAGTCACTTTTTCTCAAAATTAATGAATAAACGGGAAAAATTATTGCAAAAAATCTGAAATTTTGTCAGTTTATTGGAATCATTTAGGACTAACTTTATGTCAAAATTCAGCTGCATCCGTCAATTAGTTTTTGAGAAATATTGTTTCTTTACGCTTTTTCTTAAATATCTCAAAAACTACCCAACCGATTTCATTTTTTTTTTCAAAATATTCGTCTTGATGCCCTCTATCGCAATCATTAAAAATATGTATACCCGTTAATAGAAAGCTTTCGAGATATTTCGATTTTTCTCTTTTTGACATAAAATCGTTGTTCGCACTCTAGCATCCGCAAAAATGGAGATATCAACTTGAAATCTGGAATGAATTTGTCTCTAGTAGTAGCAATGGTTCGTATTGAAAATAGGCTCAATCGGATAATTACTTTCTGAGATATTCAACTTTATATATAATAGTTATTTTCATCACAAGGTCCACAAAGTATTTTCTGACGAATGTGGCTTTGTAGGCCGAGCCGAAGGCGAGGCCTATGATCACATTCGTCAGAAAATACTTTTGGACCGTGGAATGAATGCAATTTTTCGTCAGAAGGCCCGTAAACTGCGATCTAACCGAGCGAAGTGAGGTTAGAATCGCGGTTTACCGGGCCTTCTGACGAAAATCTAATTTTTTAAATATCTCAATAGCGAGTTAATCGATTCTAATTTTTTTTCAAATTTTTTCTCGATGTCCTCTATCTTGATCAATCAAAATATCTGCACCCAATCCTTTTTAATGAAAGACACCAGCAAAAAAAATCGAATTGAAAAAAGTCGAACTCGAAATATCTCGATTGAGAATAGGCTTCAGGGAGAAGGCCGACAGCATTGGAAAAAAATGGGCTCTGCGAATTGGGCATTTTCATGACCGACTTTTGCGAAAATGAGCGCGAGATTCAAAGCGTGTTTATAGCCTGAAATAAGGAACGAGCAAATAATTTATAATGATATCTATCCGATAATATTGTTCGCGTATGCCCACACTAATTTGATTATTACAAAAGAAAATATTGTGAAATCCATGTGAATTCCAAGGGAAAAGTAACATAATAAAGGATTGCAAAGTTGATAAATAAAAATGATGTTGGAGTGTCATGTGACTTTGAACACTGCATTCTGATTCGCCGAAATCAAAACATTAGTTAATTTTAAATAATCGACAAATTTGTCGAGTTTTCGCACCAATTTCACAAATCTCTCGAGCTTTCTAAAAGAAAAAGGAAAAATTCCCAGATTTTAAGGGCAAATCGAGGAAATTTTCTGTTCACGGAATCATCGAATAGAATCCTTAAACTACTTAAATCCGTAAAGTACTTTAAAAATAGCAATATCTCGAATCGAAAGTGAAAATTCAAACAACCTTACTAAATCCTCTTAATAAATCCTCTTTGTAAAAAAGCATTCGTTTTAAGGATAATCGGGCAAGCCCGGAGGGTTAGAAAAAAAGCAGCCATTTTTCTCTTTTATTTTTTTACGTATTCTTTAAATGATGGAAAAGGCGTGTGCAAAGTTTCAGACTGCTGGGGAACATTGTTAATTTATTATGAATTTTTGAAAAAGTGGTCATTTAACCCGTGATCTTATGGAAATCAGAAAAAAAACTGCAAAACCCAAGGAAAAAAAGCAGCCAAAGTCATGAAACTTTAGACACATTTAGAACATGTGATCAATGATTTTTTGAGTGAAAAAGATGGTCGCCTAGGAGCATTGTTTACTAATAATAGCGAAAAAAGTGCTGAAAAATGAAATTTCTGCGCACGCAGCCCAAACGAGCAGCAACGTCTCAAGTACCGATCGGGTGGGGGTAGCCCGGTCAATTTAAACGTCTCTTGAGAGAGAGCGATGAAGCGTTGTGATTGGAGCTCCGTCGAGCCAGTGGTACCAGCTCCTGAAAAAAAAAACACTACCGATGATGTTGCCACTTTTTCGCATGGATTAATATTTTTTCATTTATTAAACAAAAAACAATCTGAAAACCATTGAATGCATGGAACAGATACAAATAAATTTGATTAGCTCCAAAAATAATTTTTAACCGGAGGTGCTCCCTAATATTGCCTGAATTTTGAATCCGAATGGGAAAAATTTTTTTGTTCAGTGATTGGTTTTCTGCACGAAAACAATAGAAACCCCTCCGCCTCACCTCCTACATTTCCTCCTCGCCCGATTATCCTTGATAAAAGGATAATCTAATCTGATTCTAAGAGAATTAGAATTTAGAGAGAAAAAATTTCCGCTTCACCCAGCCGGGAATCGAACCCGGGTCTCCCAGATACGCGCCGGGCACTCTTACCGACTAAGCTACCGGGAACCACAGAAATTCACTCTCAAATTCACCTCAAACACCGCCTAACCTCCTTTAGGCATTAAAGAATTCTAAGAGAATTAGAATTTAGAGAGAAAAAATTTCCGCTTTACCCAGCCGGGAATCGAACCCGGGTCTCCCAGATACGCGCCGGGCGGAGCATGCATTAGAAACTATCATGGCGGAGAGCATGTCAAAAATCTCATGGCCGCGCACGAACGATGCATTCTCATGTGAATGTTCATGAGAATCAGCGAGGCGGGCGCGACGGCGCTATTTGAAAAAAGTACGTATCAATTATAAAGCGGACTGATAATCTGAATTGAGAAACAAATATCGTGTCTACAATAAATACATCGGTGCACATTTTCTACACATGGTTTCGTTTATAATCAGTGAAATTAAACTTTTTTTTTTTGGTGATGAGAGTTGAGAATTGACAAGGTCGTATCTAGAGGTAGAGAGTAAGAATTAACAGATCAAATTCCTAACTAACATGAATAATTTGTTTTCGATTTTTTTCATTCCATTATTGTTTAATGAAATCAATACTAATACACAAAACCGAAGAATATTTAATTTTCTCAATAGAATGAAAAAGACATACTTTTTATTCAAAAATTTTCACTTATCCAATTTATCAATTGCATTGACTAGGATAAACTCGAAAATAAAGGATGGATAATCAGCGGCATTCAAACAAAATTCCACAAATACTTGNTGAAAAATGAAATTTCTGCGCACGCAGCCCAAACGAGCAGCAACGTCTCAAGTACCGATCGGGTGGGGGTAGCCCGGTCAATTTAAACGTCTCTTGAGAGAGAGCGATGAAGCGTTGTGATTGGAGCTCCGTCGAGCCAGTGGTACCAGCTCCTGAAAAAAAAAACACTACCGATGATGTTGCCACTTTTTCGCATGGATTAATATTTTTTCATTTATTAAACAAAAAACAATCTGAAAACCATTGNTTCTATTTTTTTCCAATTTTTAAAAAAGGTTCCCTCGTAACTATGAGTAACTAGCAGTTGTACTGTTGAAAAAAAAAATGAAATTTCAAACACAGTCAATAGCTAGAATTATGAGATTATCTGACATATTTTACGTCAAGTATAGGCGAATCTAAATGCACTACACTGAAAGTGAAGATCATTTTTTTCCTTTGAAAAAATAATACTGATATCTAAATTGAAAAATTCTATTATGAATAAAAAGCTGGGACTCAATACTTCGTAATAGCACAGAATAAGAATGATGATATTTATATCATATCATCTGAACATTAACTTGAATTTCAAATTCACAAAAAAGGATGAAGTGAGAATATTCTACGCACACAATTATATTGATGATATGAAAAGATTGATTGAATTAACGAGTGAATTTATTGAAAAAAATCTATGATAGTAAATAAAGATTGAATGTGGCAGGAAAAAGGGTATAGGAAATGCCATCAATGCCACAGCCGTAATTGCGTTATAAATATGAACAGCTTGATTGAGATAATAATGCAAAGCCAAAACTGGTAAAACTATAGAAATGTTAAAATTTCAGAGTAGGTCCTATTTCTGGGCGCTCATTAAGAGAAGATTTTTGGACATTAATCACTGTGTGTTTTAAATTCTTTACAAAATCCATCTCTAAAAGGATGAGTAGGAGATTAATTATAGGCATTTCAAGGAAGTTCACAGGTTTCCTAAAAAATTAGAGAATTGCCGGTTTTTTTTGCAAATGTATAATAATTCGGGAGTTTTTAAGAAAATTTAAAAGAGTTATGAGGGTTTGTCTGTAAATTTGAGAAAAACCATGAATTTTTTAAAAATTATAGAAAATTTTCGGTATCTCCCAGATATTGGAAAATTTTTGAATAAACCATGGTAGAACAATTGATAAGAAAAGGCGGACTGTCCCAAATAAAACTGATGTGAAGAATTCATGTGACCGCCACTATACGCTGATTGATTGAAATGAGACAGAAGGACATTATTCAAAAATTTGAGAAATTCCTCGGATTTTCTCAATAATTTCACAAAAATTTCGAAGTTATTTTATATTAGTTATTATATATTATTACGATGGAAAAATTATTCTTCGAGTAAAAAATTGATTGGGATTGAATCATGTATTTAGAAAGATGGTTCATGGTCTCCGAAAATCTCTGAAAATCATATCATCTGAAACATTAATATGAATTTCAGATTCACAAAAAAAAATAAAGTGACGACATTCTAAGCAACCAATTACGTTCATGATATGAACTGAAGTGAAGTAAACTCATTTAAAAAATCGATAACAGTGTTGGCACGCACTTTTACCCGAGTATCAACATACGCATTGAATTCCAACATTTGATTCTCTAAATAATGCTTGAGAAGAAGTTGAATTCTAATCATGATTAAAATCTCATTCAGTGAGCATAGTAATTACCACATACGCAAGTAATTCATACAAAAATTTAGCAGCTAATAAATCGGGACATATTATTTTCATCAGTCACATTACTTTTTGCAATTTTTTTTTTATTTAGATTATTTGAACCTCATGGCTAATTTCGCTGTATGAAAAAATAGTATATTGTGTTACAAGTGTGTAAAGAACCACTTTTTCGCACGCACGCGTAACCTATCCTATTTTTTGCAATTTTGAGGCATGTATTACNATTTTTTTTTTATTTAGATTATTTGAACCTCATGGCTAATTTCGCTGTATGAAAAAATAGTATATTGTGTTACAAGTGTGTAAAGAACCACTTTTTCGCACGCACGCGTAACCTATCCTATTTTTTGCAATTTTGAGGCATGTATTACAAAAAAAATGAAATAAATTGCAAAAAACATGCGAATTATTACATACAATTATGGGTACATCTTCAATGTCGATGGTTATACATAATGGTTTTCATCATTTTTACATATATACAGGTACTTACTAAACATTCAATTTCAAAGAGATCAGGAAGGAGTCAATAAGTAACAAGACTGCTTTTTGCCATGGAAATGATTATGAACAATCAATTGAAAAAAAAAATATTGAATGTGAAATTTCTTCGATTTTCTCAACAATGTCCCAAAAATTTCGAAGTTTAAATAAAATGCACAAGCATTTCGGGATTTTATGGAGAATTTGAAAAAATTGCATCGTCGAATAAAATTGTGAGAAAGATCATGAATGAGGAGAAGATACTCTGAATTAGCAAAAAAGCATCAGAATCAATCATATAATTTTTCCAACAAATTTATCGATTGCTTTTGTGAAGAAATAAAGTGGAATCAAGAGGGTGGCGAAGACTAAAAAGTTCGGCGGTTTGAGACATTTAATAATTGCTGTTTTGCACTCTGAATGGGACTTCGATTATGATTATAGTTAGAAGCTCATTCAGTGAATACAGAGTTAGTGAATTACTTANTTCCGTTTTTTTATGCAAAATCTTGTTTACACGATAACTTGATAAAAAATGGAGATAGGGAGTTGAAATTTTGTATGCTTCAAGTTTTCATAACATAAAAGGTTAGTATTGTGGATGGGGGTAATTGGCTGAGCGGTTCTTGAGTTATTCAACCTTTTGTGTAAATATATGTCTTCAATTTTCTTNAAATTGCAAAAAACATGCGAATTATTACATACAATTATGGGTACATCTTCAATGTCGATGGTTATACATAATGGTTTTCATCATTTTTACATATATACAGGTACTTACTAAACATTCAATTTCAAAGAGATCAGGAAGGAGTCAATAAGTAACAAGACTGCTTTTTGCCATGGAAATGATTATGAACAATCAATTGAAAAAAAAAATATTGAATGTGAAATTTCTTCGATTTTCTCAACAATTTCCCAAAAATTTCGAAGTTTAAATAAAATGCACAAGCATTTCGGGATTTTATGGAGAATTTGAAAAAATTGCATCGTCGAATAAAATTGTGAGAAAGATCATGAATGAGGAGAAGATACTCTGAATTAGCAAAAAAGCATCAGAATCAATCATATAATTTTTCCAACAAATTTATCGATTGCTTTTGTGAAGAAATAAAGTGGAATCAAGAGGGTGGCGAAGACTAAAAAGTTCGGCGGTTTGAGACATTTAATAATTGCTGTTTTGCACTCTGAATGGGACTTCGATTATGATTATAGTTAGAAGCTCATTCAGTGAATACAGAGTTAGTGAATTACTTATTGCAATTGAAGAGGTGTTGAACCGTGAAGCATTGTTTCCATTAATCTTCACACTCAGTATAATAAGACGACGATGAATAATTAATTTGTGAAGAACTCACAAGGAAAAACACAAGAAAAGGCATTATAAAAGGGCATCAAGGTCGCGGCCGCTTGCCGCGAAAATTTAGAGATATTTCAATTTTTGTCGTTTGGACTTTAAAGCGTTGTTCGCACTAGAGCATCTGCAGAAATGGAGATATCAACTTGAAATTTGACATGAGGTTGTCTCTAGTAATAACAATGGTTCGTATTGAAAATGGGCTCAATCGGATAATTACTTTCTGAGATATTCAACTTTATATGTAAATCTAATTTTTTAAATATCTCAATAAACAGTCAACCGATCCTAATTTCAATTATTCAAGAATATTCGTCTTGTTTTGTAATGTCTGTGTTCTTTTTTTACATTTTTCATATCTTTTTTGAAATCTTTTTTGATCATTTATTTATCCCTTTTTCAACCCTTTCTTATCTTTGTTTTTTGCTTTTTTGTAATATCCTTCCTTTTCTTTTATTATTCCTATCCTTTTCTAAATCTTTTTTTGCCATTTATTTATCCCTTTTTGCTTCCGAATGAAAGCCTTGTATTTGAGCGATTTTTCGATTTTCTAATTTTGATGGTAAATGGTCTAGAATGTTATGAAACGTGAAGAATTGATGTTTTTAGGGTCATGTCTGTATGCATGTGTGTGATAACTTCGGTTTTTGGTGATCATTTTTTAGAAAATTCAACATATTATAAATACGGTGAAATTTGTCGATAAAAGTCTGAAATTTTGGCTCATGGTAGCTATGATTAAGCTTCACTTTCGTACGCAGTTTCAGCCCGATCGGTCCAGTAGTTCCTGAGATATAACAACTTCTTTAAATTTCGTTTTCCCTCAATATCTCAAAATCTACTGCACCGATTTCAATATTTCTGTTTTCAAAATACTCATCTTGGTGGCCTCTATCTAGATCAATCAAAATATATATACTCGTTCAGACAAAATTTGAAGATATTGCTGTTTTTCCGTTTTTTTATGCAAAATCTTGTTTACACGATAACTTGATAAAAAATGGAGATAGAGAGTTGAAATTTTGTATGCTTCAAGTTTTCATAACATAAAAGGTTAGTATTGTGGATGGGGGTAATTGGCTGAGCGGTTCTTGAGTTATTCAACCTTTTGTGTAAATATATGTCTTCAATTTTCTTATGAACTACTGGACGGATTTCAATTTTTTTTTTCAAAATACTTGTCTCGGTAGCTACCATCTTGACCTATTAAAATATGTATAGCCGTCCATACAAAAAATCAGAGATATTCCCGTTTTTTCGTTTTTAAAAANCAAGACTGCTTTTTGCCATGGAAATGATTATGAACAATCAATTGAAAAAAAAAATATTGAATGTGAAATTTCTTCGATTTTCTCAACAATGTCCCAAAAATTTCGAAGTTTAAATAAAATGCACAAGCATTTCGGGATTTTATGGAGAATTTGAAAAAATTGCATCGTCGAATAAAATTGTGAGAAAGATCATGAATGAGGAGAAGATACTCTGAATTAGCAAAAAAGCATCAGAATCAATCATATAATTTTTCCAACAAATTTATCGATTGCTTTTGTGAAGAAATAAAGTGGAATCAAGAGGGTGGCGAAGACTAAAAAGTTCGGCGGTTTGAGACATTTAATAATTGCTGTTTTGCACTCTGAATGGGACTTCGATTATGATTATAGTTAGAAGCTCATTCAGTGAATACAGAGTTAGTGAATTACTTATTGCAATTGAAGAGGTGTTGAACCGTGAAGCATTGTTTCCATTAATCTTCACACTCAGTATAATAAGACGACGATGAATAATTAATTTGTGAAGAACTCACAAGGAAAAACACAAGAAAAGGCATTATAAAAGGGCATCAAGGTCGCGGCCGCTTGCCGCGAAAATTTAGAGATATTTCAATTTTTGTCGTTTGGACTTTAAAGCGTTGTTCGCACTAGAGCATCTGCAGAAATGGAGATATCAACTTGAAATTTGACATGAGGTTGTCTCTAGTAATAACAATGGTTCGTATTGAAAATGGGCTCAATCGGATAATTACTTTCTGAGATATTCAACTTTATATGTAAATCTAATTTTTTAAATATCTCAATAAACAGTCAACCGATCCTAATTTCAATTATTCAAGAATATTCGTCTTGTTTTGTAATGTCTGTGTTCTTTTTTTACATTTTTCATATCTTTTTTGAAATCTTTTTTGATCATTTATTTATCCCTTTTTCAACCCTTTCTTANAATACAGAGTTAGTGAATTACTTATTGCAATTGAAGAGGTGTTGAACCGTGAAGCATTGTTTCCATTAATCTTCACACTCAGTATAATAAGACGACGATGAATAATTAATTTGTGAAGAACTCACAAGGAAAAACACAAGAAAAGGCATTATAAAAGGGCATCAAGGTCGCGGCCGCTTGCCGCGAAAATTTAGAGATATTTCAATTTTTGTCGTTTGGACTTTAAAGCGTTGTTCGCACTAGAGCATCTGCAGAAATGGAGATATCAACTTGAAATTTGACATGAGGTTGTCTCTAGTAATAACAATGGTTCGTATTGAAAATGGGCTCAATCGGATAATTACTTTCTGAGATATTCAACTTTATATGTAAATCTAATTTTTTAAATATCTCAATAAACAGTCAACCGATCCTAATTTCAATTATTCAAGAATATTCGTCTTGTTTTGTAATGTCTGTGTTCTTTTTTTACATTTTTCATATCTTTTTTGAAATCTTTTTTGATCATTTATTTATCCCTTTTTCAACCCTTTCTTATCTTTGTTTTTTGCTTTTTTGTAATATCCTTCCTTTTCTTTTATTATTCCTATCCTTTTCTAAATCTTTTTTTGCCATTTATTTATCCCTTTTTGCTTCCGAATGAAAGCCTTGTATTTGAGCGATTTTTCGATTTTCTAATTTTGATGGTAAATGGTCTAGAATGTTATGAAACGTGAAGAATTGATGTTTTTAGGGTCATGTCTGTATGCATGTGTGTGATAACTTCGGTTTTTGGTGATCATTTTTTAGAAAATTCAACATATTATAAATACGGTGAAATTTGTCGATAAAAGTCTGAAATTTTGGCTCATGGTAGCTATGATTAAGCTTCACTTTCGTACGCAGTTTCAGCCCGATCGGTCCAGTAGTTCCTGAGATATAACAACTTCTTTAAATTTCGTTTTCCCTCAATATCTCAAAATCTACTGCACCGATTTCAATATTTCTGTTTTCAAAATACTCATCTTGGTGGCCTCTATCTAGATCAATCAAAATATATATACTCGTTCAGACAAAATTTGAAGATATTGCTGTTTTTCCGTTTTTTTATGCAAAATCTTGTTTACACGATAACTTGATAAAAAATGGAGATAGAGAGTTGAAATTTTGTATGCTTCAAGTTTTCATAACATAAAAGGTTAGTATTGTGGATGGGGGTAATTGGCTGAGCGGTTCTTGAGTTATTCAACCTTTTGTGTAAATATATGTCTTCAATTTTCTTATGAACTACTGGACGGATTTCAATTTTTTTTTTCAAAATACTTGTCTCGGTAGCTACCATCTTGACCTATTAAAATATGTATAGCCGTCCATACAAAAAATCAGAGATATTCCCGTTTTTTCGTTTTTAAAAATTTTTCATTCTTGTACGCACGATATTTTGAGGAAAAATGAAAATAGTAAGTTGAAATTTGGTGTGATTAAGGCTCTTACAATATTGAAGATTCGTATTTTGGATAGGCGCAATCGGCCGAGCAGTTTCGGAGATATTTAACATTTTGTACAAATCTATTTCATTAAAAGGTTGAATATCTTCCTGTAGACATCCTGTAGCATGTGGTTACGGTTGTATACCTGTCACAAGGACTGGGAATTGCTACGGATCCATTCGGAAGCTTACTACCAATGCAATTAGTAGAAATAAAACAAAGAAAAGGACTAATAACGCAAAAAGTAACGGTCACATGACTTCTGTCGGATGGGCTCGAACCCCTGCTTGTTTAGTTTAACAACAAATGAATAGTTAAATATACAAATTCAGTGAAAAAGTCAAAAGAGAGAAAATAAAGAGCAGCGAACGAAAAAAAAATCAGTGATTTCTTTCATTCCAATCCGATAACGGAATCAAAAGTTATATGATTTGAATTTGTTCTTGAAAAATGAAAAAAAAGAAAAAAATGAAGATGGCTCAAAAATCTAAAAATGATTTCTCAAAAAATTCCTCTCTTGGAGACATTCTGGGAAGGGTCAAGATTCTTCCTGATTTTTTTCACATTTTTCAATCCACATTTTCATACATCGTTTCCATTTTGTAAATAAAATTGACTTCTCGGTGTTGGCGGAGGATCATCTTTTCCGTGATTCAACTTTGAGGCCGCTTGGCGGCTTAACCCCTCACGTACGGGGTTCCTAGAACGCGTCTTGTCCCAACGGCTGGGAGGCTTACGACGACGCGCCAATTCCATTGTTTAATCAGCAATAACTCGAAAACAGGTGATCGAGAAAACTTGAAATAAAATGCATTGGATGAATTGAAATTTGAAATGAACGCCCTGAGAATTCTGTATTTTCTGCATTCAAGTCACACCGATTTATCCTCCAGGACAATTTTTCGCCGAGATCTCCAAATTCGCTGAATTTATTTATAACAAATACATTATTCAATGAATTGAAATTTAACTTGTGCCATTCGATAGGAAGGTCATCAAAGTATTTTCAGCAATAATTCCAAAATTTTTCTGTAAAATTTTCTCGACAAACGAGATGATTGAATATGATTAAATCGGAGCAAAATCGTATTTTCATCCACGACTTTTATTGATATAAAAAAATAAATAAAAAATGCATTGAGAAAAAAGAATCAATGGACTCACTGCACACACAATTTTATTGACTTTCCAATTTTTTTTTCCAAATGTCAATATGTGTCTTAGAATTCGAGAAAATAATTTTTTACTGTTGACGGAAAGGGTCCATACGATGTATGGAGGCACGAACTTCTCCTATCGGCCGGGGTCCAAGTTTTCTCTAAATTCTAAGAGAATTGGAATTTAGAGAGAAAAAATTTCCGCTTCACCCAGCCGGGAATCGAACCCGGTTCTCCCAGATACGCGCCGGGCACTCTTACCGACTAAGCTACCGGGAACCACAGAAATTCACTCTCAAATTCACCCCAAACACCGCCTAACCTCCGGTCGTGGCTCCATACGATGTATGGAGGCATGAACTTGTCCTATCGGCCGGGGTCCATACATGGTATGGAGCCCGTACGTGAGGGGTGAACGGTTGAAATTATAAATACGCCGCCACTGACTTCTTTGTAGGAAATTTAATGCTCTACAAATCATGTCTCATGGATTTTTATCCTATCAAGGTTTCGTTAACGTAAAACGGAAACGGTCGCGCGGATGCTTAATTTTGCAGTTTTTAATTTTTTTAAACTATTTCCCGGTCCGCTAGAATCCCAAAAACTTAGAATACGTATTTCATATTATTTCTCCGCATCATATGCTGGGGTTTTTATCCGTCTTCTATCATCCTTGATTTCTGCCAAAAAAAAGTCCTTATTTGACTGGCCTAATTCTTGTTAATTCGATCGTAATGTATCACTTAGAGACGAAAAATTACTACTATGAAAAAGCGTTTTTCCATATAAGTTTGTAACAATTTTTTGTTTAGTTTGAGGTTTGTAGCACTTGTCAACAGCAAGTACAAGTCTCATGTGAGGTGAAAAAATTTGCTACGATGAGTGAAGAACAATAGTTTCCATAATAATTTGTGAAACGTTGCAAATTACTCACGCAAGCAACTCACGAACGCTATTTAGACACAGTTTAATGGAAGCTATCTTCAGCTCCTTACAAGAAAAAATAATGATACCAATATGCCGATTCTTCGTTAAATTTCAGATGTACTGTTATTCTATTCAACCCCCGAAAGAATACGCAAACGCACGTTCTGAATGGCTGTAGAAAAACGGTAACATCCCTCGCGCTATCCGGAGATGGTCGACTGTTGGCTACGGGTGAATGTGGTCATACACCCAACGTCCGTGTATGGGACATATCAGATCCTCAGAATGCCATTCAAATTGCCGAGTTTCCCAGTCACAAATATGGAATAAATTGTGTCGTAAGTATTCCCATGGCTTACCATTTTTTTCTGATGTGTGTTGTCATGTACAGGGTGACAAATGGGTAGTTACCTAAAGTATACTCACATGTCTTCCCTTCCTACTGAGATGCAGAAGGTTAGGTTCATTAGATATATACTAGAGTGTTGTCAATTTCTATTGAGACGCTACAAGAAGCACTACGTGTACTTCAAAATGAGTAACCTTTCAAACGAAGAAAAAGTATACCTTATCGAGTGCTGTTATACTAGAGGTAAAAACTATACTGAAGCATATAGAGGCTTTCGTACCAAATTTGGAAGTAAAAAAGTAGCCAGTCAAACCACCCTCAGAAGATGAGAATAAAAAAAAAATTTATCTGGCTTCATCGTATAACCTCACTTTTGACTAAAACCTTCAAGTATTTATTACTTTCTCTCCCAGAGTAATTGATAATTTTATCAAGTATTATACTCTTGAGGACCGTCGTCATGATCTTCCTGGTCTATCACACTCAGTTATAACAGAAGATACGATTGCCAAGATCGAAGAAAATTTCAAGAATAATCCAACGGATTCGATATGAAAAGCAGCGGCAACTTTGAAACTGAACCAAGAGACACTGAGATTAATATTTAAGAATTTCTTCAAGTTACACCCTTACAAATTTACGACCCATCAGTTGCTGACAGAAGATTCCAAAAACAAAAGAATTAAGTTTTGTAAAATTATGACACAGAAATTTGAAAATGATGAGATCGACATCAATCACATAATCTTCACAGATGAAGCTCCATTTAAATGGATATGTAAGTAAACAAAATTACCATTTTTGGGGTCGCGAAAATCCACACTTATCTGAGGCAAAGTCTTTACACCCTGTTAAAGTGACTGTTTGGGCAGCTATTTCAATCAAAATAATACACTTGGAATTCATAGAAGGGACCATTACAGGCAATAGTTATCGAGAAATGCTACAAACTAAATTTTTCCCTTTGGCTAAAAGAAGAGGATTGGTTAAGAACTATTACTTTATGCAAGATGGTGCTACACCGCACAGAACTAAGGACGTATTTGAAGCTATTTATGAAGTGTATTGTGATCGCGTCATCGGATTAGGTTACCCCAAGTTTGCGTATGGAGCTATGGAATGGCCCCCTTATTCACCCGATTTGAACCCGTGTGACTTCTTCTTATGGGGCTTCCTGAAAGATAATGTTTATGCGGAAAAACTCCAGATCAAAGATGATTTGAAAAAAGTCATCAGAGACGGAATTTCTGGTATTTCTCCATCTTAGATTGAACAAGTTTTTCATAGTTTCCGAAAACGGCTTGATTATTGTGCAAATTCGATTGAAAATCACTTCGAAAATATTTTCCATTAATAGTTATCTCCTGGCTCAATTTGTCAATTTTTTTCAAATCTCAATAAGTATCTATGAGAAATGTCTGATTCAACTAAAACTATAATTCCAAATAAAAATGACATCTTTATTCAATTCATATGTATTTTACTTTTTTTTCCTGGCACTCGTGTCAAAGTTATAAACGATGAGTTTAGGCAACTTCGTAATTGTCACCCTGTAAAATCTTCTATTTTCGGCAGTTCAAGAACTACTTTTTCGTATTTAAGTTGAAATTAGTGGAATAATACGAGTGTTGTTCTCCGTAGATAGTAACGAAGGCGAATGGTTTTCTACTTAAGAGTTTATTGACTCCAAAATATCCGGAGAAATAAGTGGATTGAATATAAAACCACGAAAATTTGATGCATTATTTCACATTAATATAATTATTAATAGCATTCAATATAGTCGAAATACAACGGAATTTTTTTCCTTTATTTTCTAGGCATTTTCACCAAGCAACAAATACGTTGTGTCCGTTGGTTCTCAACACGACATGATTGTAAATGTCTGGGACTGGCGGAATAATGTAAAGGTCGCATCAAACAAAGTCTCTAGTAAGGTGAAGGCTGTATCATTCGCGGAAAGCGGCAATTACTTTGTGACTGTTGGTAACCGACATGTTAAATTTTGGTATCTGGAGTACTGCCGGAATGCAAAATATCAAGAGCCAGTACCTCTTATGGGTAGATCTGCAATACTGGGTGAACAACGTAACAATGATTTCGTGGATGTTGCTTGCGGTTGTGGTGAAATGGCGGATTCAACCTACGCAATAACTAAAACAGGCCTATTGTGTGAATTTAATAATCGGAGATTATTAGACAAGTGGGTAGAATTAAGAACATCAAGTGCCAATTGCATAGCAGTGGGTGAAAAGTTTATATTTATTGGCTGTGCTGAGGCCATAATAAGATGTTTTTCTCCAACAACACTTCAGTTTATAACAACATTACCAAGAACTCACTATCTTGGTGTAGATGTTGCTCAGGGACTGTCAATAGATCATATGTCACAACATCCATCAAATGCACGATATCCCGATGCAGTAGCACTCGCCTTCGATGAACAAAATAATAAATTAACCTGTGTCTATAATGATCACAGCATTTATGTCTGGGATATACGTGATATTCGCAGAGTGGGAAAGTCTCAATCTTTTCTTTATCATTCGGCTTGCATCTGGGGAGTCGAAGTGTATCCCAATGGAAATGAATCAATTAATTCTATGCCACCTGGCTCCTTCGTTACCTGTTCAAGTGATGATACAATTAGGATTTGGAATCTCCAAAAAGATTTACCACCCGATGATACACTGTACAGTCGTAATATATACAGCAATGAGTTACTGAAAGTGCTTTATGTTGATCCTGAATTAACGTATCTCAAAGATTTAGATTTAGCAGCAGCTGGTACAACAGATAAAAGTGATTCTTCGTATGATTCACGCAATGGTGTGCGATCGATCAGAATTAGTCCAGACGGCAGACACTTAGCATCGGGGGATCGTTGCGGAAATATTCGAATACATGATGTATCCACATTGGATGAAACTTGTGTGATTGAAGCTCACGATGCTGAAGTGTTGTGCTTGGAGTATTCGAAATATACGAAATTTCCCTCGGATCTTCCAAGACTTCTAGCCAGTGCCTCAAGAGATCGTTTGATCCATGTATTCAATGTCGATAAAGGCTATGATTTCCTTCAGACTTTGGATGATCACAGTTCTTCAATCACTGCTGTTAGATTCTTCAATCAAAGCGATAAACTTCAAATGGTTTCATGTGGAGCTGATAAAAGTATTATTTTTCGCCAACTGCAAGGTACACCGGGCGGTTCCCCACAATTCTCAAGAGGTCACAATGTTGCAGGTAAAACAACGCTTTATGATATGGAACTTGATTCCGGCCAAAAACATATTTTAACTGCTTGCCAAGATAGGAATATTAGAGTATACAGTGCTGCAACTGGCAAACATAATAAAACATTCAAAGGATCAGTTGGAGAAGACGGATCATTGATTAAGTTAGTTCTAGATGCCTCCGGGATTTATGTTGCAACATCATGTACGGATAAAACTTTATGCGTTTATGATTATTATAGTGGTGAATGTATGGCAACAATGTTGGGACACTCTGAGTTAGTGACGGGCCTGAGATTTAGCCCAGACTGTAGACATTTAATTTCAGCTAGCGGTGACGGCTGTATATTTGTCTGGAAGGTACCACACGATATGGTAGTGACAATGCAGGCTCGATTAGCTCAACAAGCAATTAGAGCTGGGAAGAAAATTCCCACACCAAATGATAGTGAACAGTTGGACAACGAAACATTTGGTCCACCAACACCTGACTTTTTAGATCCAAATTCTAATTCCACGATGCAGTCTCTTATTGATTATCGCTTCAGTGTTGGACAATTGCCACAGTGGGCTAAAAAGCAAATAAACACATGTACCAGTGCAAACGAAGAATCTATTGGGACATCTGTTGTGAGATCACTTGGTGTTGACATGCCAAAAGGAAGATGGGCCCAAAGAGTTCAACAGGCTGATGGAATTACAGTTAAATCTGTGTACGACAGTGATGAGATTATACCATTCCCGCCTCCCCGCGGCGCCATAGATTCGGATGGTGGAGGCGGAGGGCTTGGGGGTTCTAAGGATAGTTCAATTGATAGTGGTACCGAAACTAAATGCAGCAGTGATTATCGTAGAGAGACAATGATGATCAAAAGGGTGAGTTTTGTCAATATTTCCTCTTTCTTTCTTCTTTACACCTCTCAATAGTGAAGTAATTCCATGCAAATGCAGTAAAAATTTACTCTGACATATTTAATATATTGCATTATTTTCTAAATTAGAACAGAGAGTTGTATTAGGTCGTTGGTTACTCACTGCATTCATTTCTGAATTTGGATACACCAGTGGAGTTGAATAAAACCGAGTCACGGATTGTATATTAACAATAACAAGGTTCCACCAGATTTCGAATGATATTAGTCTTCAAGATAAAACCTACTCTGATTGATGGACTTTTGGACGCTAAATCTGAATGTATTTACATAAATGCTAGCTCACGTCCATTTATAGACAAAGAAGAATTGAAGTTGCGGAATCGGTCCACAAATTTTTCAAAATAACAGTGGAGTCTCCCTAACTTCCCCACGTCGGGGATGCAAATTCCACGAAATGATCGGTTGCGGACATCCACATTCTGTCGCTAGAAGGGTGTCGCCCAAGTAGAGTGAGAGTGAGAGGTTATGGGACACACGGAGTACGAAAAACGTGCGAGCAGGGTTGGGCAAGTAAAATACTTTACGTAAAATATTGAGTATTTTACACGTGTTATACCGTGGATTATTATTTTTTATTCATATTTCTTTCCTACTACGATTACAGGTTTATAGGCTCCCCATTCGTCTGCCTTGCCTCTCCCACTTCTCTCTTCTGATTTTTTTCTGCGTTACCATGGACCATCTTACTTTTAACTATACCCCATTTGGGCTAGGACTGCAAGGGAAACCATGGAAAACCCCAGTCGTACAGCCGGCCGATTGTGCAGAGCCCTAATGTGCCCTTCTGCCACACTGACTAGAGGGGCACATTAGGCCACTGTACCGTGCCTACCTTCCGAAATTTTTGGGCGAGGGTGTTCCTAAGCGGTTACCCATCCAAGTACTAACCGCGCTAAACGCAGCTGCACTCGGATGTCCGCCGGAGCAACACCTCACTCACCCAACCATTACGATCTGTATTATACTCTGTATTTTACGTCAATTTTTTACATGTATAAAAGGTAAAATACTTGCTACGATGGCCGTTATGAAAAATTAGTGTTTAGAATAAAGTTAATAAGTGTTAGAAGTAATAACGGCTGGACTTGACGTGATCAACGGAGCAAGAATCGAATGTCACGAAGGTCAAATTCCGCAAGGGTCACAACGAAAAAATTGAAGTTTTGAATGTCACAATGGACATTTTCTACGAAGATTGAATGTTACAATGGTCAAATTCCGCGAGGGTCGCAAGGGGATGATAAAATTTCACGACGGTCAAATGTCACGAGAATCACCAGGGGATCGTCAAATTTTCAAGAGCGTCAAACGTCACGAGAGTCACAAAGGAATAATTAAATTTTACGTCAGTTGAATGACACAATGGTCATTTTCGACGAGGGTCCAACGTCACAAGGAAACAAGCAAATTTGACGAGGATCAAACATCGCGAGGGTCACAAGAGTCACAAGAGGATATGATGCTTAAACGGCCCTTAGAAGTTGCATGGAACAATCTCAGACTCTTGATTGTAAGAAAGATTGTTAGGTATTCAGGCTTATTGAATTTTCCACGTAATCATTTCGGGCCCTGAAAAGTTGAAAATTTGGCGATGCCCTTGTGACACTCGTGGCGTTTGACTCTCATGAAATTTGGCCATCCCCTTGTGACTCTCGTGAGCTTTGACTTTCGTGACGTTTGACTCTTACGAAATTTGATCGTCTCCGCGGGACCCTTGTGAAATTTGATCGTCCCCTTATAATCCTCGTTATCCTTGTGAAATTTAATCATCGCCTTGTGACCCTCGTGACATTTGACTCTCGTGAAATTTGACCATGCTCTCGTGACCCTCGTGGTGTTTGACCTTCGTGGAGTTTGACTATTCCCTTGTGACTCTTTTGTCCCTTCTGATCTTTTGACCCGGATGACTCATCTGATTCTTGTGACCTACTTAGTCTTTCCGGTTAGCTGTTAACCCTCTGACTCGCAAACTGTACGAAACCGTCTCGGTATGATGGCCGCCAATCACAGCGCGCGAGAAATGGTCATGTGACTATTCCGTCACTCCTTTTGCGTCAGTACCGTTGTAAGTATTGGAAAGTTATCGGGGCCCTCTGCATATTATACAATTTTTGATAGATAGGCAACAAATAATGAGAGATAAAAAACTAAAAAATGTCAGTGAACAACAGTCAGTGCCTGGAAAAAGTGAAAAGAATGAAAGTTTATTGAAAACTGTACGTGGAAGTCCTGGTAAATATGTGAAACAAAGGAAGATACCTTCAAATTGTGAAATGAATCCAGATGATTTTTCAGCAAAGAAAAAAAAATTGATGAATAACTAGAACGAAAATGCTCTTTAAGGAACTTCCGCAGTAAGTATACTTGGTGAAGATTTCGAAACGGTACAAAGACGCAATATTTGGATCATATGTTGTTGAGCACATTCAAAAACTATTCCCAAAATTTCAAGTACCTTGTCCACCCCATTTTCGAGATATACATCGTCAAAAATGGAAAAAACACAAAAATTGAATGTTTGGCGATGCATATCTCAAAAATGGGGTGAACCAGGGACTTGAAATTTTGGGAATATCTTTTTAATGTGGTCAACAACATATGATCCAAATATTGCGTCTTTATACCATTTTGAAATTTTCACCAAGTATACTTACTGCGGAAGTACCTTAAATATTGAGCATGATCCAGTGCAACCATTTGTTGAAAATCGAAGTCCTATTCATGATTTGGAGATTGACAGCAATGAGATATCTTATTTCTAATTGCTTCTTTTCTTCCTTAAACTTGTTTCATCCTATCTATCAATAAATTATTTTTACAAATGTTTATATTTGGGACTCATGTATTCAAACATGCGCTTTGCGCCACGGCACTATTCGCGCGCACACTACTCATCCCCTCTCACATCGAATGTTCAGGCTCCATAGGTAGTGGGGATAGGATTGCGAGTCAGAGGGTTAAACTTTTAGTTTTTGTAACCCTTGAGATTCGATCGTCATCAGATACTCTGGGCCATGCAGCCATTCAAATACATAAAATACAGTTTAATACAGTGTGTACATTTTTGACGTATTATACAAGTAGTTTACGTGTATTCGGAATCTCTAATAAGTCAAAAACGGTATATTACATTTTGTACATTTTCGACGTATAATACGGGTATTTTACGTATAATGTAAAAAACTCTAGAACTGCCTGGAACGCCCAACTCTGCGTGCGAGAGCAGAGACTGTTTACTGCATATTCACCAAGCGCACAGGGATACACACATATCACTCACACACGTTTGGAGTACTCAGAGTAAAGGCCATCATACACGAGCGAACGGCAGACGAACAGTGCGCGCGAACATAGTGAAATCGACCCACCGATGAACGAAGTTCGCCCGTTTGTGGGGCCCACGAACCATGTTCGTCGTTCGTCGTTCGTCGTGCGCCGCTCGTTGTTTTCAAGACGGCTTGAAAATGGCCGTTCGTGGCGAACCAAGTTCGTTGGAAGTTCGTCCGTGTGTGACGATCACGAACGTCGTTCGCGAACCAAATGGTCTAATTAATTAATTATTTCGGGTTATAATAATGCAACGGTCCTAGAAAAGCGGATGGATCGGTAGGGAACGAACCCTCCCACATGGAGACAAAATTTTGATAGAAATTACCATGAAAATGGCGTAAAAATTACGTTTATACTTTAATATACTGAAATAAGAGTAAATTTTCCAATATTAACTCACAACGTTGTTTCTCCGCAAAATTTCCCAAATATCACGCATTCGGTAAAAATTATGTTAAAATCCAGCGAAATTCATAAAATTGGGAGAAACTTGTTCTGCTATCACCAATATCAACAGAAATGGTTTTGGGTCAATACCTGAAGGGACAGGAGGCCCATGCCGATACGTCATCACTGTGGAAGTAAATAGGGAGGGGCAAAATCGCAAAGTGATTCATAGTAGTTAACAATTCTTTCCGTATTATTTTGGTATAAATTCTCAAGGAAAAAAAGTTAAGTAAAAGATAAATACACTGAAAAATTGAGTTTTGCCCTACCTTCACATTTAATGAAACAGTAAAAAAAAACGGAAGAATAATTGAAAAATGAAAAACGCAGCTATATTGACGTATCAATATCACGGCATTCGGTTCGTCCCGTGTGTGGAGTTTCGAGACGAGAGACCGTTCGCAGACAAACCCTGTTCGCGCGAACCGTTCGCCTGCCGTTCGCTCGTGTATGATGGCCTTAAAGGAACACTCTCTCCACTGTCGCTGATCGCTGGGAAGTTGGAGAGTAGAGAAGTTAGGGAGAATTCCAAAGAGGATAGACCAGGGAGAATAGAGACAAAGAGGCTGAACACCCTGGAGTGCACTGAGAAAAATCCGACGCTAGTTCAAGTGCGCGGCGCTCATTTCAAGGCATTGCGCCCATAAATGCGTTCAAAGTCACGCGCCTTTGTTTTCACGGAATTTCTGATAAAACGGGCTCTTGAATCAAAGGCGAGAAAATCTTCATTTGAAAGGTCTACAAAACTTTCAATCAAGAGCAGAAATTGAGAATGGAAGGGGAGAGAACTTTAATCTAATGNAATTCCAAAGAGGATAGACCAGGGAGAATAGAGACAAAGAGGCTGAACACCCTGGAGTGCACTGAGAAAAATCCGACGCTAGTTCAAGTGCGCGGCGCTCATTTCAAGGCATTGCGCCCATAAATGCGTTCAAAGTCACGCGCCTTTGTTTTCACGGAATTTCTGATAAAACGGGCTCTTGAATCAAAGGCGAGAAAATCTTCATTTGAAAGGTCTACAAAACTTTCAATCAAGAGCAGAAATTGAGAATGGAAGGGGAGAGAACTTTAACCTAATGTTATAAACTGATTGGAGCATAGGGGAAAAATATGGAGTGAAGAAGTGGTGAAACGGACTTTCTTCAATTATCCATATCTCCCGACTGAATACCGTAATTTGTATAAATCAGATTTTATATTGGAGTTTGAAAAAACCTTTGAAAATTATGTGAAAAATTTTACTATGCTATTTTCGTTTGATTGATAGGTAGATTTGGTCCGTTTTACCCCACTACCTTTAGATTTTCATCATTCAGGAAGAAACAAGATGCTAATTGAAAATTAATGAAAAAAATATGTGAATAAATAAACAAGTCAGCCTCCAAATCAATCAAACAGAACATATTTTCAGCAAACAGATAAACAAATAAGTCAATAAAAAAGAAATATGGAATTTGAATATTTTCTTTAATCAGGAACAGAAGAACCTGACACTGGCGAACGATTCTGGCGAACGATATCCACAACTTTTGGAGCGGACTGTACTGCCGACGTTCCAAAGGGACCGCGGACGGGGGTCAACTTTTTTACCCCTAATTTTTATAAATAATTGAGGGACATGACAAAATATGTTTGACACACCCTTACCCCTCCATATGCATACATTATTTGAATGAAAAATAAAATTGCTAAATTTAAATAAAAATTTTTAACATTGGCACTTAGAGAGGGGCTGGAGGGGGGGGGGATGCATAATATAGGAGGGTTGACAATTTTATCCGACAAGGGAAGGGGATTTCAGAATTTATCTGAGCCACCCCCATCTCTCCGTTCGCATACGTTAATTGAATGAAAAAATAAAATTGTTGAATTTGAATAAAAATTTTGAGTATTTGGACTTTGTGAGGGGATGGAGGGGGGACGCACAATAGGGGAGGGTTGAAAATTTTACCCAACAAGGGGAGGGGATTTCAGAATCTATCTGAGCTACCCCCATCCCTCCGTTTGCATGCGTTAATTAAATAAAAAAATGAAATTGTCAAATAAAAAAGAAAATCTCGAAAATTGGGACTTCGAGAGGGGGTGGAGGGGGATGCGTAATAAGGGAGGGTTGACAATTTTATTCAAAAAGGGTTTCAGAATCTATCTGAGCTACCCCCATCCCTCCGTTCGCATGCGTTAATTGAATAGAAAAATGTAATTGTTAAATTTAAATAAAAATTTGGACTATTTGGACTTTGTGAGGGGGTGAAGGGGGATGCATAATAGGGGAGAGTTGGAAATTTTACCCAACCCCCTCGCCTTGTTGGCTAAAATTTTTAACCCTCCCCTATTATGCATCTCTCCTCCGCCCCCTCTTGAAATCCCAATGTTAAAATTTTTTATTTAATTTCAGCAATTTTATTTTTCATTCAAATAATTTATGCATATGGAGGGGTAAGGGTGTCTTAAACATATTTTGTCATGTTTTTTAATTATTTATAAAAATTAGGGGTAAAAAAGTTGACCCCCGTCCGCGGTCCCTTTGGAGCGTCGGCAGTACAGTCCGCTCCAAAAGTTGTGGATATCGTTCGCCAGAATCGTTCACCAGTTTCAGACTTATCGTCCTCATCACATCCCGTCTTCCCGACGAATGAAAAAAAGCGTGTCAACTGTGCCTGTTTTTGTTGGTTTTCGTCGTGTTGATATTCAATTTTTTTCAGCGTGTCCGTGCATGAGTCCGGCGACACACGGCTGTGTGCTTTGGGGCGAAGTGGGACGGGACTCCATGAATTGACAGAATCATTCAATGTATTTTTTTCATCGCTGGCGCAATCTGTTTTTGTCAAATAAAGATCTGTTTTTTAGACCTCTGGGCGTTAAAACAAATGTATATACCTGTGAAATGCATACATTTTTCTCACGTCGAATCGTACGTCATGCTCACAATTCATCGACGTGAGACATTGAATCAATTGCCTTAGACTTCAATTTTGATTCGTATAAGTCAAGAGCGTGAGGAACTTTAAATCAAAGGTTCCTACCCTTGAATAATTCGCGCCAAGATTGAACTGAATCCCGGCGACATTGAATTAAGAGCGCGGCTTTTTGACAGCGGAAAATAGGACTCCAAGCGCCGAAAATTATGAATCAACGGTGCCGCCCTCGATTCAAGAGCACGACTTTTGAAACAAAGTTGGCGCTTTTCAATTTTTTTCGATGTCGAGCGCGACTTTGAAACAGCGTCCGGATTTTTCTCAGTGTGGGGGTAACTTTTGTGGGTATAGTACATGACATGCCTGAGCCTTATAAAACAGATCACCGTCCCCCATGTGCAAGATTGCCTTCCGAGCCGAAGGCAAGGATGGCAAGCACGTGGGGGAGGGTGATATGTTTTCCATGGCGAGGTGTGTATATTAATTTTCATATCGAGCGATCTGAAAAACGCCAATTTGGAGTTTTTCAGGTCACGTGACACGAAAAAATCATTTCACGCAACATGTAATTCTGAACAGCCTGCATGGAGGCGCTACTATCTAGATTGTCGGAAAACCGTTGGATTTCTAGATATGGCACTCTCTCTCGCGCACCAATAGAATATTACCTTGAGATCATGTTCTAATCGCAATATTGTTGCAATATTTGCCAAAAAATAGTCCAATAGTCAAAAGAAAATTGTTTTTTTCTTTATTTTTGGATTTTTAGTAATCGAGTACATTCAGTAGCGAAGCGATAAACCGACTTAAATCGACTTTAACTTTTGGCCAGTTTTTGGTGAATCTCGGAATCTAAGAGAGACAGCAAAATTTTTTTCATGACCTTTTTTATAACCCTCCATTGGCTCTACAAAAAACGTCATGACAAAAATTTTTCTCTCTTTTAGATTCCGAGATATTTGTCAAAAACTGACCAATATTCACAATCGACTTAACCCGGTTCGCCGCTTCGCTACTGAATTTTCATTTTTTTGCTATTCTCACAAACCTCCTATGCTCCATATCTTTTGAACGAATTACCGGATTAAAACGAGTATATATTTTGTTTTCCTTCGTCATTCACACTGCTATTTTTTTTACCTCAGTTGGATTTTTATTGCTAATTTACATAGTTCTCTCATAAAAATCTATAAACACAAAAATTGGCTCATTATTATTTTTCAAACCATCGTCACTCATGGATCCCCATTCAGAAAAGATTTGTAATTTTTTTCATATTCTACAAGTGTATTTACATATGTTTATTGAGGAATTGATATAATATTGTCAAATTATTGCACGGACAGAGAGTGGGATTTTCAGTAGGATGAATTTCCCAATGCTAATAATCTGTTTTACCACGTGAGTGACTACTACTGCCACCAACGCAACCAATGTGAACTACATGCTGCGTGACATGATTTTAGGGGTTCTACCAGCCGCTGTACGGCCTCGGGTTGGGGAACATCGAGTCGGGATAGATTCGGCTTAACGATTCTCCTTCCGAATTTTAGGAGACCATCGCACGTATATACCGCAAATTGAAAATGCCATGTCGATAAGTTACCGATGGGCGAAGAAGCCACGATAATGTTCAATTATATATGNAAGCCGCGATAATGTTCAATTATATATGATATCATTATCGAATACTAGTTCGGAGATTTGAGAAGGGACTAATTGAATCTTTTCACATATTGCCATTTTTCTGGAAACAATGTTGTTTTTAAAAACATGGTTATATATTATGTGTGACAAATTATCTGTTGGAGTGATCTACACACATGAGGGAATATAATGAAATGGTCTTCGTTCGATACTCCATAATTGAGTTGAGTTATTAATATTTCTCTTCATACAATGAATTGTCGCAGGAGGATGAGTCCAACACTCAAAAATCTTCAATAATTTATTGCTTTTATTCATAAATTGAGCGACGGGGTTATGATTCAAAATTTATTTCCACATGAAGACTAGATATTCCCGATAATTAACTACACTGAAGCCTATTTTCCACTGAATTTGAGGGTGAGAGTGAGGGCGAGTTCTCATACATGCGTATATGTTATTTGAAAATTTATGAATTGAGTATTTGACGATTTGAGAGAATTCAAATACAGTAGAATATATAAGTATACAATATATGGGAATGGATATTCAGACACACACACATTTTGAATGGATCGAGGAATCCGATTTACACATAAACAGTGGTTCCATTTATGATGTTAACGATCAACTCAAAGTTCGTCATATTGATTTGATAAAAATAGTTCCCTATGAATTGATAATATAACGAATAACTTCGAGGCCATTCAAATTATTTACCAATTGTGATTCCAGAAGAGACCTCGTGTACACTTATTTTGAATATACTGATATCTCTACCATCCTTCATTGATTATTAACGACGTCAATATGTGACTTTTAAATGTCATGGCTGACAGCTTATTCAATCGATTTTCTCGATGAGTGAAGAGAGGAAATAACACCTGTTCATTTACGCAAAAAATTGGGAGGACGAACGTTGATCTATCCTAATTCGATTTTACCGACTGTGTTTTGGGTGAACAGATTCACAGCAGATGGCAGCAGAATGTGAATATTGTAACGTAGGGTGCTAGTTACGATGTTGGTTACTGAGATAACTCTTATATCAACTGGAATTAAGCGGTAGAATTTGAAAACTCTATTAAATAATTTTATAATTCATCGACAAGTTTGTTACAACTCTCACGAATTTCCTCTTGACCTTCCTGAGCAAAGGGTTTCCTCTTCATTATTGCTCTACCTCTGAATATCAAACAGGAGAAACTCATTTGGTTTCTCGAACAAAAATTTGAACGGACAAAAATTTGAATGCTTTTCGTTTTGCATTGCTTCCCTGTAAATCAATCTCATTTGCGAAAGGTCTTCTAATCAGAAACGAAGAAATTCCTACAATATACTNGCTTAACGATTCTCCTTCCGAATTTTAGGAGACCATCGCACGTATATACCGCAAATTGAAAATGCCATGTCGATAAGTTACCGATGGGCGAAGAAGCCGCGATAATGTTCAATTATATATTATATCATTATCGAATACTAGTTCGGAGATTTGAGAAGGGACTAATTGAATCTTTTCACATATTGCCATTTTTCTGGAAACAATGTTGTTTTTAAAAACATGGTTATATATTATGTGTGACAAATTATCTGTTGGAGTGATCTACACACATGAGGGAATATAATGAAATGGTCTTCGTTCGATACTCCATAATTGAGTTGAGTTATTAATATTTCTCTTCATACAATGAATTGTCGCAGGAGGATGAGTCCAACACTCAAAAATCTTCAATAATTTATTGCTTTTATTCATAAATTGAGCGACGGGGTTATGATTCAAAATTTATTTCCACATGAAGACTAGATATTCCCGATAATTAACTACACTGAAGCCTATTTTCCACTGAATTTGAGGGTGAGAGTGAGGGCGAGTTCTCATACATGCGTATATGTTATTTGAAAATTTATGAATTGAGTATTTGACGATTTGAGAGAATTCAAATACAGTAGAATATATAAGTATACAATATATGGGAATGGATATTCAGACACACACACATTTTGAATGGATCGAGGAATCCGATTTACACATAAACAGTGGTTCCATTTATGATGTTAACGATCAACTCAAAGTTCGTCATATTGATTTGATAAAAATAGTTCCCTATGAATTGATAATATAACGAATAACTTCGAGGCCATTCAAATTATTTACCAATTGTGATTCCAGAAGAGACCTCGTGTACACTTATTTTGAATATACTGATATCTCTACCATCCTTCATTGATTATTAACGACGTCAATATGTGACTTTTAAATGTCATGGCTGACAGCTTATTCAATCGATTTTCTCGATGAGTGAAGAGAGGAAATAACACCTGTTCATTTACGCAAACAATTGGGAGGACGAACGTTGATCTATCCTAATTCGATTTTACCGACTGTGTTTTGGGTGAACAGATTCACAGCAGATGGCAGCAGAATGTGAATATTGTAACGTAGGGTGCTAGTTACGATGTTGGTTACTGAGATAACTCTTATATCAACTGGAATTAAGCGGTAGAATTTGAAAACTCTATTAAATAATTTTATAATTCATCGACAAGTTTGTTACAACTCTCACGAATTTCCTCTTGACCTTCCTGAGCAAAGGGTTTCCTCTTCATTATTGCTCTACCTCTGAATATCAAACAGGAGAAACTCATTTGGTTTCTCGAACAAAAATTTGAACGGACAAAAATTTGAATGCTTTTCGTTTTGCATTGCTTCCCTGTAAATCAATCTCATCTGCGAAAAGTAATCTAATCAGAAACGAAGAAATTCTCTCAATATACAAGGATCCCTTTCCCTATATATGAAGATTGTTGTTTAACAATTCGCGGAGCATGAGAATTATAGGACTTGATATGCACGGATTCTCGAAATCATTCAAGTTCTTTCTGAAATAATATGGGCTTACTCTTTTCTCTCACTATCACCAATATAGATTATTTCCAATAACTTCCTCTTTACCATTAACAATCGAGATTCCATAGAATCCATGTTATTGGCTAACATTCCCTGGATGAATCAATGCGATCCTCATGAATAATTTTTCGGATAAAAAAGTATATCGGAGTATTGGACATTATTAACTTCCCGACCCGAAGGGAGGAAGTTATTGTAATGACCCCGAAAATCAGATTTGGAATTTCCATGATTTCTCCACATTTCTCGGGCTCTCGAATCATCCTGAAACGTTTTTGGAGACATGTCTGTGTGTTTGTGTGTGTATGTGTGTGTGTATGTACGTATGTGACCAAAATTTTGTCCAACGATATCTTCTGAACAAATGAAGCGATTCGAATTTTTTTTTCAATCGATGCGTTTTGATGTAACTTAGAACTGATTAGATTATGAGATCGATCGCCTCAGCGGTTTGTCAGTTATTTGCATAAAACATGTGAAGGAATGACAATTTCTTCAAAGTCNAATTTTGTCCAAGGATATCTTCTGAACGAATGAAGCGATTGATTTTTTTCTTCTTTCAAACGATGCGTGTTCATGTAACTTAGAACTGATTAGTTTATGAAAACAATTGACTCAGCGGTATTTTATTTATCCGCATAAAACTTGTAAAGAAATGCCAAAAAGCGTTAATTTCATAGAAATTCGTCCATTTTACCTAAGATGGGATTTGAATTAATTTTGTGTAATCGATGCGTCTCCACATAGCTTGATTCTCATTGAATTTTGAAAGAAATCGTCTCAGTGGTTGTTGAGTTTTTTAAATAAAACTTTCGAATTTTGCAATTAAAAAAAGGGAAAGTTGGAAAATTTTGAAGTGGGTCAACTTTGAAGTTGCAAATTTTTAAGTGGATCAGCTTCTGAATTGAGAGAATTTTGCATTGGGTCAAGTAAAAAGTGGGTTTAACTCAAACTTGATTGAAGTTTGAGTTGAAATAAATTGCAAATGCGTTCTTTGCGAAATCACCCTAAGGGTAATGCCATAATGGATGCAACGCTAAACGCATGCAACGCATGAAATAATTATCCAACTGTTTTCCGAATATTTCTGACAATGACTAGCGTTACGTATAGCGTGCGCCGTATTCACTGTGGCATGACCCCAGCGTCAACAAAAACAAATGGTCGGGAAGTTATTGGTTCGACCCGTAATGGGTCACACCCAATTCCACCAACCCCTACCGGTCATACCCCAAAGAGGGAGCGCGCGACCTGGCCTGATTTTTTTTCTATTGATCGTCTGGTCAATTCGTTCTGTGAATTATCATAAGGTAGCCAGGTATTAGTCAAGAGAAGATATTTTATGATTTATTCAGATTTTCCATAATAAATAAATGAAAACAGTTCCCTCCAATATCGCTCATATATGGATTCGCCACATTCGGTTTGAATATTCATGCAGAAAAAATATATGTTCATGCAACAAATTCAGTGGAAATGGTTCTTTTCCGAAAAAATAGGTATATTGAAAAAAGAAATATGCAGAACTTGATTCTCCTCAATATATTTCATCATAAGTTTCGCATATATGCTATATTGTTCATCGAAATCATTCTTCAATTGCACAATACAATTATTCTACATCAATGAGTGCGTGTATCTTTATTTACTGCCAAATATAATTTATTACCCCAAAAGTTTCGTAAAATTGAAATTACGATAATCGTCCATAGTCGATAATAAAGCTATTCTAGCGAAGTCATTCATGCCCTTAACAAGTTTCAAACTTCATGAGTTCCGTCCAGATGTCTCCCTAGGGTGCTTCTATCCCGATTCGATTGTCCCCAACTCACGGCCTCCTTCCCTTTATTCGATACAGTTCTCGGGATTCAGGCGACCCAAGCCAAGAATAAGTATCACCCCATGAGAGGGATGGCGCCACGGTCGATCGTCGCTAAAAATTACCAGCGATCGCGGGGCCTCGGCAGACGGCAGTAATGACCATTGCCAGAAAAAAGTTGGATCAGAGCCTAAATGTCGACGTCCCCTTGAGCACATACATTTTCTCCACAAGAGTGCATATCACCGCTTTGAAGTGTACATACAACAATGTGCTCGACAACTTTGTCCACCCCTAGTTGTCTACACGAAAGATTGGCACATCACTGGACGTACACATGCTTGATTGCCACACTCCTGAAATACACATAAAAAATTATACAATTGAATTGTGCACTTGCATTAAGTCCGCAGAAAAGTATGGCACACAAACTATTGTCAACATTTCAAAATTACACATGCATATAATTCCATAGTAACCTTCAACACATGGAAAATGATACGCCCGCCAAGTGCACAATCATATTCTCCACATTATATAATGAAGAATCATATCTACACATGGCGTGTTTCAAATTCTTCAATGTGTAGTTTCAACAACACGCTAAAAACCCGAGTCGAAATTCCGGTCAGGTCTTGATCAAGTTTGGATCAGGTTAGACCTGACCACTGATCAGGTATTGATCAAGTTAACGGATCCGGTCTTGATCAGAAATATTGCGCCTCTGACCAATCCGGATTTGATCAGGACGAATGGAGCCGAACTTGATCAAGTCAACTGTATGAAAACCAGATGACCTATCTGTCAGTGTCAATAAAAATTATCAATGATAATTAATCCAAAACAAAAGATAATTCAATTCTTTCACCGTAGGCAGCCTCTCTTAATGAATCTCTACTGTTATTACCTCTGAAAAAGCTTATTATTTTTTTTACTGATGCTGGGGATCGAACCGGGGACCCTATGATTGCTAATCCTATGCCCTAACCATTACGCTATCGCGCTATTACTATTGGGTAAACTGTACATTGCCTATATAATTTGTATCGGGGTATTCGTTGAATTTACGATTATTCCTGATCTCGCGGATGTGCGTGTGTATTCTCAGAGATAAAATATGCTCAGTTAAATTTTTATTTATTTCATTAATGAATAATAATAATGATAATAACAATAACACTAATAAATAAATAGACATTTGGTGATTTTTTTTCTCAAGATCACTTGCGTGTAAGTTTGATACTCCTCTAATACGTATTTACGGCATCATCATCCCTCCCTTGTGTACATTTCAGAAGGGCTGGCTGTTAATTAAATTAGATTCATTAAATTAAATCAATTTAAATTTATTTTAATGATAGATAACTGTTAATTGTGTTCGCCGAAGGGTTAACAAGAGGTGCAGAGTCACATATTCTTATATCTGCCTAAATATATTTCACTTGACCTAATTTTTGTTTCTCATTCCACGCTGCCTTCTCGCTGCCCAAATCCCACCGACTCTAACCCACCCGAGCTCTCGAACGAAGTCTCTCTGCCTGCGTCCTCTTCCTCATCCTGTCAACGTCCTGTCTGCTGCTCTCATTCTCTCCGGGTCCCTCTCTCTCTGTGCCGGTCGGCGGTTCCCTCACCTCGATGGGGCTACTCAGTCCACCCCATCACTGTGAGCGTTCCACCGACTTTCTCAGCTCTCCGCCTCCGCTCTTCTCTCCTCTCCTATCCTCTCCATCATCGTATCCCTCCTTGCTCTTCTTCCTCTCTTTCTACTTCACCTGCCTTCTCCGCGCCCGCCTGGCTTCCCCAACCAAATCCGCCTTCGTCCCGAGTATCCCTCCTCACCACCAGTACTTCCTTCAACAACCCACTAATCACCTTCAACTCTTTCAACATACCTTCTTTCCACTCTTTATCGTCCGCCACCCACTTATTCCATTCTTCCTCCGACATTCTTCACTCTAACCTCTCTTTCTAACCCGGCCACGTGTATCACAATTCGCAATTACTTTCACACTGCTTGTTGTCACCTCAACGCTCTCTTTCCCTCGATCCTCTGCTCCACCATAGCTTCCAGCCTAGCCTAACCTCTCCACCTTCACTAACCCTGATTCCAGTTCCACCTGTTCCTGCCTTTCACTGCGACTCACTTCAGACCATAAGCCTCTAGTTGCCACGTTTTCCCTGCTACCCCATAACCTCTCCATCACCTTCCCCTTTCTCGTCATTGCACCACTTTTCCATTTTCCCCCTCACTTTCATCCTCTTTCCATTCCTCAACCCTTCCTACCTCAACCACTCCATGTTTTCCCTCTCCCTTACTCCTAGAAATCTCTCTTTCCGACCGCCTTTCCAGAGCCCACAAAAGCCACAACCTCTTCGATCCCTGTTCACTCCGTTCCCTCTAAATTTATTTTAATGATCCTTTTTGAAGATTGAAAATAATGATTGATAAAGGTTGATAAAACTTAATTTGAATCGTATAATAATAGTTAATTAAATTATCCGAAAAACATTAACATTAATGTCAGGTGGACCGGATCTGAATCTGATCATTTTCTCTTCAATAGACCCCGTTTTAATGCCGATCAAAGACATCAAATCGGAATTTGATCAAATTGGGCTCAGGCAGCCGATCTCAGGGTGAGATCGTGCCTACCTGATCAGAACTTGATCTGAATCAGCCTGCAGTTTTTCGGATCCGCTCTACTGGATCAAAACTTGGTCAGGTTCTCATCAGGCATCATCTGATCATGTCTACCTGATCAGAACTTGATCTGAACCCGCCTGTAGTTTTTCGAATCCGATCTGCTGGATCAGAACTTGGTCAGGTTCTCATCAGGCATCATCTGATCATGTCTACCTGATCAGAACTTGATCTGAACCCGCCTGTAGTTTTTCGAATCCGATCTGCTGGATCAGAACTTGGTCAGGTTCTCATCAGGAATCACCGGATCACTCGAACCATACAAAAACCTGATCAAGTTCTGATCGTGCTTCAGGTTGCCCTGAAGCAATTTCCACTCGGGAACGTGTGGAATTTCATTGAAGAAATTTAATTCCCTATGTTTTAGATATGCAGTTTTATAAAAAAATTAAATATCGGTGTGTTGTTCAATCTACACATTGTGCAATTTAAAACGCGCAATGTGTAGATATGATTACTTATTCTATAATGTGGAGAATATGATTGTGTACTTGATGAGCGTGTCGATTTCCATGTGTGAGAAGGCTCTGTGGAATTGAGTGCATGTTTAATTTTAAAAGGTTGACAATAGTATGTTTGCAATATTTTTGTGGGGACTTAAGGCAAGTGCATAATTCAATTGTGTAATTTTTTGTGTATATTTAAACAGTGTGGCAATCTAGCATGCATACTTTCAGTAATGTGCCAATCTTTCATATGGACAACTGGTGGTGGATAAAGTTGCCGCGCACATTGCTGCGCGTGTGGACCAGGGTTGGGTGTGTAAATTCTGTTGGTAAATTATACCGTTTTTGTTTTGTTTTTGGTCGATTTTTCGATTTTCTAATTTTGATTGAAAATGATCTAGAATGTCACGATGCGTGAAGAAATGATGTTTTTAGGGTCATGTCTGTATGTATGTATGTGCAGATTTCCGTTTTTGGTGATTAATTTTTAGAAAATTCAACATGAATACGGTAAAATTGTTAGATACAAATTTGGAATTTTGGCTCGTGGTAACTATAAGTGAGCTCTACTTTGGAGCGTTGTTTCAGCATGATTGGTCCAGTAGTTCCTGAGATATAACAACTTGTTTAAATTTCATTTTTCCTCAATATCTAAACAACAACCTCAACGATTTCAATTTTTTTTAACTTCCCGATAGGGGAGTATTGTTTTTACCCCGAAAATAAAAAGTCATTTTTTTGCATTTCTTCATGTTTCAAGACCTCCTAAATATGCTCCGAATATTTTTAAGGTGATGTACGTGTGTGTGTGTGTGTGTGTGTGTGTGTGTAGGTAGATATGTCCATTGCAAAAAATTTGCTCCACGATATCCCATGGACAAATGCATCGATCGAGATGTTCCAGGATGCAATCGATGCGTCTCTGCGTAACTTCGAGCGGATTAGATTTCTGGAAAAATCAGTCCAGTAATTTTCCAATTATTCCAATTTATCTGGAGAAAAAATTGAGTTTTTTCGTTTTTAATTTCCCGATAGGGGAGTTAGTGTTTTTTTTATTTACATATAATTTGAAATGAAAAACAGCGTTTGAGGAAGATTTATAGCCGAAATGAAAGAAGGAAAAATCTGGAACGAATGAAAATCACACGTTATGAAAAAGCGTATAGAAAGCGGGAAAGGATTCTGAATGCACGAAGGATAAAAGAAAAAGGAAAGAATGCGAAATATCGCGCGCGTGAATTAGAAAAAAGATCGAAATCGCACAGAGATAAGAGAGAAATTGATATATTGAATTTTCGTGATAATTTTTATAATCGTTTGATAAGAAATAGAGAATCTTCTTCGAAAGCAAAACTTCAACTTCAATTCATCAAGTTTCGGTCGGAAACAGCTTCAATCATATGCTGTTGTTGTGAAGGTCTCTTTTTTAGATGTTCAGTTGTAACACTGAACGGACGAAAAATCATCGAAAAAAGCGGCCATGAGTTTCTAACCAAAATTAACAACTTCCCATCCGGTTTCATATGCGACACATGTAAAAATTATGCATATCGTGGCAAAGTTCATCAATCCTCAACCAGCAATGGTCTCCAGTTCAGGCAAACACAAAAATGTGTAACAGGACTGTCAGATCTTGAAGAATGGATGGTAGCACCAGTATTAAATTTTCTGCAAATTCGGGCATTAAAGCCATATGCGTTAAATCCACAGTTAGGTCTAAAAGGTAGTGTAGTGAATATATAAGTCGATAACAATGATATGCTCCAAGTATTACCCCGCAAATTCAATGAAATGCAAAGAATTCAGTTGAAGTTGAAACGACATATTAGTCACAAAAGTCATTACATGTTTGAATCTATCAGGCCCAGTGTTATTTGTGAAGCATTAAAATTTCTAATCACTTCACCACTGTACAAAAAATACGCTATTAAAGTAGACAACAACTATATTCAGAACTATGAGAATGATAATCAGCCAGTGGATTTTATAGTTGACACTAATGATATTATTGATGATGCAAAAATTGAAAGTATATCAAGTTATGATATCACCAATATAGTTGAGCACGATAGAATCCTTGAAAATTCAAAAGAAGAGAAGAGGGAAATTGAACAATTGATTGATTTGCTGGTTGATAATAATACGGACGTCGTTGAGAATTATGCTCCAATTTTTAAAATAGTCGCACCGGGACAAGATAAATATCCATGAGCATGGCATAAAATTGAAGACTTGGATGAATTATTATGTTTTCCAAAATTTTTGGAGGGTATTCGTTCAATTTACCGAAATCAATATCTTATTCAGATCGTGTGAAATCAGAGGTGAGACGTCATGATCGACGGTCGTGCATTCCTACGAGAATTTTGTTCATGGCCAGAAAAAATTTAGAAATATCATGTTCATCCAGTATTAATATATGTTTAAGGAGAAATAAGAAAAGTGCCAATGATAACATCAATGTTGCCAAAACATTAGATGCTGATTTTCGTTCTAACTTAATTGATTTTGATGATGGATTTAGAATGTTGAAATTCATTCGATCCTCGCCAGCATATTGGGAACATAAGAAGAAAGAACTATTAGCAATGATTCGCCAATTGGGTAAACCTACTTTTTTTCTGACATTATCCGCTGCTGAGAGTCATTGGCCTGAATTATTGCAGACTTTAATGAAGTACAGTGATAAGGGTACAACGTTGTCTATAAAGGAAGCGTATGATTTGGATTATAATATCAAGACTGATTTGATTCGGAATGACCCAGTGACCTGCGCACGATATTTCGATCATAAGGTTCAAAAATTTATGTGGCTGTTGAGACAAAAACAAAGTGTTTTTGGAGAATATATACTTCAAGACAGCTATCAAAGAGTTGAATTCCAACAAAGTGGCAGCCCACATGAACATATGCTCCTGTGGTTGAAGGAATCCCCCAAATATGAGTGTAATAGTGATGCAAAAAGCAATGGTCAACTGATTAATTTTATTAATGTTTCTCACGTGTAAATATGATGAAAAAAATCCGTACATCAAGTTGCAAATGCATAAGCATGGTCATAGCTGTTATAAAGGACAGAAGAATAAAAAATGTTGCTTCCATATTCCATATCCGGTGATGAAGGAAACAATGATAATGGAACCATTGAATGAACATCAAGTTGCACCGAAAAAGTTTGAAGCAATTGAAACCTTAATGAATGAGTTTTATGAAAAGAAAACATTTATGAGTTATGATGAAATCTTAGAAAAGTTGGAAATGTCTGAAGAAGAATATATCTTTANAAATTCATTCGATCCTCGCCAGCATATTGGGAACATAAGAAGAAAGAACTATTAGCAATGATTCGCCAATTGGGTAAACCTACTTTTTTTCTGACATTATCCGCTGCTGAGAGTCATTGGCCTGAATTATTGCAGACTTTAATGAAGTACAGTGATAAGGGTACAACGTTGTCTATAAAGGAAGCGTATGATTTGGATTATAATATCAAGACTGATTTGATTCGGAATGACCCAGTGACCTGCGCACGATATTTCGATCATAAGGTTCAAAAATTTATGTGGCTGTTGAGACAAAAACAAAGTGTTTTTGGAGAATATATACTTCAAGACAGCTATCAAAGAGTTGAATTCCAACAAAGTGGCAGCCCACATGAACATATGCTCCTGTGGTTGAAGGAATCCCCCAAATATGAGTGTAATAGTGATGCAAAAAGCAATGGTCAACTGATTAATTTTATTAATGTTTCTCACGTGTAAATATGATGAAAAAAATCCGTACATCAAGTTGCAAATGCATAAGCATGGTCATAGCTGTTATAAAGGACAGAAGAATAAAAAATGTTGCTTCCATATTCCATATCCGGTGATGAAGGAAACAATGATAATGGAACCATTGAATGAACATCAAGTTGCACCGAAAAAGTTTGAAGCAATTGAAACCTTAATGAATGAGTTTTATGAAAAGAAAACATTTATGAGTTATGATGAAATCTTAGAAAAGTTGGAAATGTCTGAAGAAGAATATATCTTTACTATTCGTAGCACATTAAAACAGAAACGTGTATTTTTGAAAAGATCCAGTTTGGAGGTGAATATTAATTCTTATAATGAAGATATTTTACAAGTGTTTGAATCAAATATAGATTTGCAATTTGTACTGGATGAATATGCAGTAATGAGTTATGTGACTAATCACATCAGTAAAATTGAAGCTGGTTTATCTAAACTATTGAGAGAAGCTGCTATCGATTGTGATAACAATAATACCAGTGTCAAAGACAAATTCCGAAAAATTGCAAATGTATTTCTTAATGGTAATTTAATGTCCTCACAAGAGGCAGCTTATCATACTCTATCGTTATCATTATCGAAAAAAAATAGAAAGACACTGTTCATCAACACTGGTCCAATAACAGAACGGATTTTAATATTTAAATCCGAAGATGCTTTAAAAAAACTCGATGCGGATTCTACTGATATATACATGCCTGATGTGTTCAAGAAATATGCGGACAGACCCAATGAATATGGAAATATTTGTCTTGCTGATTACGCAGGTAATTATCAACAACGCAAAAAAAAATCATCGAATGATGTTGAGAAAAACGATAATGATGACGAGGAAGAGAAAACATATAAACTTCGAGAACAAGCTACTGTTATTCGATACCGGCGATGCAGCCTAAAACAAGACCCGGCCAACTATTATCGAGAGAAAATATTACTATTCATGCCTTGGCGAAACGAAAAACTGGAAGTACAAAATGTTGATTACGAAAAAGTTTACGAGAACAATAAAGCAATTATCGAATGTAATCAGAAGAAATTTTCCATTATAAGTGATGAAGTCATGGATGACATATTAGAACAAGTTGAGGAAGATATGCGGGCAACTATGGAGGACCAAATTAAGCTAAATTCAGGTTCTTTCAAGATAGATCTATTTCAACAAGATGGTGAAGAATGTAAAGCTAATGAGCATCTGAAGAAGAATGATACTCACAAGGTGAGACATACATGTCCAACCAGGGTGAATGAAAATGAACTCCATAACATGATTAGAAACTTGAATTGTAAACAAAAAGAGTTCGTTATGCATGTTTTGAAATGTTATAAAGTAGGAAAAGTACCATTCAAAATATTCTTAAGTGGATCGGCTGGCGTAGGAAAAAGTACTGTTATTAATACGCTGTATCAGTTAATAACTAATTATTTCGATAGTTTACCTGGAGGAAATATGAATAACATAACCGTTCTATTATGTGCTCCATGCGGAAAAGCCGCATTTTTAATTAATGGTATAACATTACATGCTGCTTTCTCGTTACCATACAATCAATTTGGAGCGCGAATGGGTCAATTATCTAGTGATTTAGCTAATAATATTCGCGACAAACTCTCGAAAATGCAACTTCTGATAATCGATGAAATTTCAATGGTGAGTTGCACAATACTAAGTCAAATAGACACACGACTACGACAAATTCGGGGCGTAAATGAACCATTCAGTGGAGTAACTGTTTTAGCTCTCGGTGATTTAAATCAATTACCGCCTGTCCTGGACAGGCCAGTTTATCAAGTTTCTAAGATGAATGAAATGGCTGCTTTTTTCGACATTAAACCATTATGGAATCAATTTAAGTTTTACGAATTAACAGAAATCATGCGCCAGAAAGATGAATTGGCGTTTACCAATGCCCTGAATAATCTAGCACTTGGAACTATGACGGAAGATGATATACAATTGATTAAATCAAGGGAAATTACAAACGAAAATCAGGTACCAGAAACCGCAATAAGATTGTATGCTATCAATAAGAATGTATCGATTTACAATGTAAGTAAAATTGCAAAATGCCAAAGTGAATTATACATTTCAACTGCTGAAGATTCACTCCCCAAGGATATGGACATTCAAACTAGAAAATTCCTCTTCCAAACAATAAAGAGAAAAGACCAACAAAGCGCCAATCAATTATTGCCCCGCATTGAACTGAAAATTGATATAAAATATATGATAATTACCAACATTGATGTTGAAGACGGATTGGTTAATGGTGCCTGTGGGATATTAAAATTGATTACGTTTGAAGAAAATAAAACAACTCCATCAATATTATGGTTGGATTTCCGAGTACCAAGAGTTGGAATAAAACCAAAAAGAGAACATCATGATTATATGAAAAATAGAATTATCTGTAATGACTTGACACCAATCACCAGAGTTGTAATTCAATTGGAAATTAGCAACAATCAAAAGTATCAAATCGTACGGAATCAATTCCCAGTGACACCTGCAGAAGCAATAACAATCCATAAAAGTCAAGGACTAGCGTATGATAAAATATGCTTAGATTTTACAAAATCGGACCGGCGATCTGTGCAAATTCTTTACGTAGCCCTTAGTCGCGTAACAAAATTGAGTGGCCTATATATTTTGGGTAAATTTTACATCGCAAAACGAAATTCTAATAAGGCTGATATCCCTAATCCAACTTTACGTGAATTGCTACGTTTAAGGACTAGCAAACAATTGAAATTTTCATACAATAATTTGATATGTGAAAATAATGTAAAAATTGTCTATCAAAACGTTGGTACGCTGAAAAATAAGCTGATACGCGTTATAAATGACCAGCGGTTTTTGAGAAATGATATTTTAATTTTAAGTGGAACATTAACAAAGCACAACGATGAAATTCCCATAGAAAATTACCAAATTACATTCAGATCGGATTACTGCTTTNAAGGATATGGACATTCAAACTAGAAAATTCCTCTTCCAAACAATAAAGAGAAAAGACCAACAAAGCGCCAATCAATTATTGCCCCGCATTGAACTGAAAATTGATATAAAATATATGATAATTACCAACATTGATGTTGAAGACGGATTGGTTAATGGTGCCTGTGGGATATTAAAATTGATTACGTTTGAAGAAAATAAAACAACTCCATCAATATTATGGTTGGATTTCCGAGTACCAAGAGTTGGAATAAAACCAAAAAGAGAACATCATGATTATATGAAAAATAGAATTATCTGTAATGACTTGACACCAATCACCAGAGTTGTAATTCAATTGGAAATTAGCAACAATCAAAAGTATCAAATCGTACGGAATCAATTCCCAGTGACACCTGCAGAAGCAATAACAATCCATAAAAGTCAAGGACTAGCGTATGATAAAATATGCTTAGATTTTACAAAATCGGACCGGCGATCTGTGCAAATTCTTTACGTAGCCCTTAGTCGCGTAACAAAATTGAGTGGCCTATATATTTTGGGTAAATTTTACATCGCAAAACGAAATTCTAATAAGGCTGATATCCCTAATCCAACTTTACGTGAATTGCTACGTTTAAGGACTAGCAAACAATTGAAATTTTCATACAATAATTTGATATGTGAAAATAATGTAAAAATTGTCTATCAAAACGTTGGTACGCTGAAAAATAAGTTGATACGCGTTATAAATGACCAGCGGTTTTTGAGAAATGATATTTTAATTTTAAGTGGAACATTAACAAAGCACAACGATGAAATTCCCATAGAAAATTACCAAATTACATTCAGATCGGATTACTGCTTTAATAGTCGTGGATTGATTTGTTATACGAAAAATAAATTACATGTAGACATCGTCACAGTTAAACGCGAATCTAATGCAACAGGGAACTTTGAAATATTCGTAATAAAGATAGAAGATTACTACATGATCAGTGGGTATAAATCACCGAAAACGACTGCATTAATTTTTGACGGACTTCTGGAGGATGTAATGAAAAAAATACCAATGCAGAGTAAGAAAATTTGCGTCAAAATATAAAAGTCCAAATCTAAGGCTCTAAATATCAGGGTCAAAACGTAAAGATCAAAATGTAAGCGTCGACTATGGGGGCGTGGATGTATTAATCCCCCCCCCCTGTACTAAACTCAGATAATTGAAAATGTTTCAATGACCCTTATGACCCTCATGACCCTCGCCCCTTCCTATTATCCTCCATCATTAGATTTAATAACCCTCATTTAACTTCACTTGACCTTTACCTCTATCCTCATCATTACACCTTACATCTCTCAGTTGACCCTTAGCTCACCCCCCCCCCATTTCCATTATGAGACCTTGTATCATCTAAAACCATTCAGTGAGCTTTATTTCCTTCACGTGACCCTTCAGAGACCCTCTTACCATGACAGCGCAAATAATCAAAAATCATTTTTTTACCCTTATAAATTCTTAATCAACTATAATCGACTATAATGTCGTTCAATTCAATGTTTTTTCTATGAAAATATTGAAATATTATTATGTACATGCATACAAACACAGAACGAAATAAACGCTATAATCGGTAATTGAGAAACAATCTATACTGGGGGCGGGGGTAGATCACAATTTTTACATTAGCTGAACTAATTAATAATGAATGTAGAAACAATAAAACCATGAGATCCATAATGTATTGTAACGTGGTATTTCGGATGTTCGACCCTTCAGCGGTTTGAGAGGACTTCCAGAGGAGAGGTCACGCTTTGGGCGAAGCGAGAGTTATTTGATAATTTTCTTTTGGGACCATATATTTTATTATTTGTGTTATTTTTATTTATATCGATGCATAGAATCGCCGCTCACCGGATTACACCGTGGGATGGAGTCTGGATTCTTCGTGGGAGCTTTCATCTGGGTCTCAATTGATTGAGACGACGAGATTTTGTTGGACCAGGACATTTAAATGGTCCTACACGAAAATGGTTTACGAAGGAGTGGTGGCGCCGGCGTACGAAGTCGGTAACTGAAAAGCCGGCTGACGGTCTTATTTTCACGACTCGGAGATACCGAATTGACTTCAGACGCTCGGGAAAAAGATACTTGTCTATGGAGAATTATGTTTAATTATTATTTTAATTTGTTATGAGATATTTACGCCGGTTGATGGTATAACATGGGCATCTAATACTTTGGGAAATATTCGTCACCTCTGGTTGGGTCTGATTGTAACATCCAATCAGATCGAAGATGTCACTATGGTGGACCAATCATATGGTCGGAAAGTTCCGAAACGTCGCGTGGGTTAGCGATCCGGCAAGAACACTTCTTGTTTGAACATCTTCAGGACCGCTGTGCAGAGACAAAATCGTTGTTTTCTGAAAAATTTTGGTGAAGTTTGCACTTTGTTGAAATTTGGTGCCATCGGCTTGGCTGAATTAAGAGAGATCGCATCCTGCTGGAATTTCCCATATCGGTGAGCGGTGGACTATTGACGACGTGATTTGTTTTGGTTAATGTGTCTTACAAGGCGTCAGAATTTAATTATCTTTTGTTTAAGATTTAAGATTATTGCTGAATTTGCGTTGTAATTCTCACCCCTTGTTTGGCAGGGTCATACGGGTCCTTCCATAAATGCAATTGTTAACGATTCGAAAAGATTTTAATCTCTGTGGAGTGAAATCCAATTGAATTTAGTGATTTTCGGGGGTTATAATTACCCTTGACTCTCGTTTCAATATTGTACTATGAAATATAATATCGTTTTTTGGAATTGAACGGCCGTTGGAATCTCGCGGTCAATATTGTTTATTCTCGAGGTTACACATTTTCCTTCTTTCGTTGCCTTTGAGGCCAAGTGTCAGAAAATTATTTTACGGGATTTATTCGGCCAGAGATAGCTGCCGAATTGAATGGCATTGATAGAGGGATTGTAGCGTCATTTGTCGAAGCTCCAGTTTCGTTGTGTTGCTGGGTAGTTTTGTGCCGGCATTTTTGTTTACGTCTTCTCGCAGCAATCTCCCTCAATAGCCTGAAGAGTTAGATTCTTATTCTCGCCACTTTGGGTGGGCGTGCTAGTTTATCGGGTTAACAGTAGATTCCCGCACTGCGGGTATTTGGACTCATTGGTAATTTTACTAGTTATTTTATCGTTCGATCTTTTCTAGGACTATGGATTAATCGACTAATTTTGACTGTCTTTTAATTGACTAATATTTTATCTTTTGACATATCGCGGTTAGGGAATTGTGTTGTATAGAGTCTTTAATCGCCCATTTATTATTTTGTAACTTGTTTTTGTATTTTATTTCCGAGGATTGAGTGCCCAGTATATCGAAGATAAGACGGGGATGATTTTATTATATTTTATTAATTATTATTTTTTTTTGCATTAGAAAACCAATTCAGGGGGTCTATTAGCAAAATACATATGAAAAGGTACATAGTATACATAGTTCATATTTTTTCTAATCTTTCAAGCGATTAGCGCACTGTCTCACTTAGGAGTCCCTGTGATTGTAACACACTCTCATATCTTCAGTTCACTTTTTTTTAAGAATTCAGTTATCGCTACTATGGCCATAGCATTCATCGATGCTAGGATGCAGTTGATATGCACTGGAAACGAAACACACTTGTGTTGTTTTTCCAGTGGTATCTTCCTGTTTGTACCATACTTATTGCACTCAAATAATATGTGATTCAGGTTCTCATATGGATGACCACAAGTACAGCTCGGATTTTCAATTATCCTTATGTGCTTCAGCGAGTCAGCAAGGTTTTCATGGTTAGCCCGAGCTCTGTTCATGAATACTGTGGGCGTGGGTTCGAATCCCACTTCTGACACCAATGTTATTTAATGGGAAATCAGAACCACGATTCAAAAGAAAAGGGCGATTTATTTGACAAAGAGTTGTTGACAGAAGATGGCTTGAGTATCAAGTGAAGTCTGTCCTCCAAGACGATCGCCATCTCGCGACATCCTTCTTCTGTTCCTTGTCTTCTGTTACATATTCGAATTTGAAGGGGGGAAACGCTACAATACAATGGCTTCTTTTGACAGTTTAGGGAATTTCACAAACCATGATTTCTTTTTGCTTGTATAAAAGGATTCAAAGAATGTTTCTCCATTGGATCGCATCATATTTTTACTGGCTTGTTCTCGAAGTATCCTCACTGTAGATTCATAGGCTATCTGCTTGAAGTTCTCTGTGAAGTCTATGAATGCGATGGTGGTCACATCGGGAATCAAGGCCTCTGTAGCTAATTTAGCTACCCTGTCAGCTTCTTTATTATGAGTAATACCAATATGAGAAGGGATCCGGTAAAAACATATTGTATGTTTTCGACCACTGGCTCCATAAAATTGATTATATTTTTTCTTGATTTCATGTATATACTCATTACACTTACTACTCAGTTGTACGTGATTAAGAGATTGTAAAGCACTTAAACAATCAGAAAAAATTTCAGTGTCTCTTACTGGATGTAACAGGGCGATATTCATTGCCTCATTAATAGCCAAGCACTCAGCTGCATAGACTGAGGCCTGAATCTGTATACTCTTAGAAATATTGAGTTCCAGCTAGGACAAATGCAAGATCAGCCAGTTGAATTTCCACCCCCTACTCTACTACCGTCAGTAAAAATTCTGTAGGCATTGTCGGAGGTTTCAGCTAGGTATTCCTCCAATTCATAAGGTTCTCGACTCTTCATCGATTCTCCCATTTCCGTATCTATTGATAGTTCAGTCAGGATATCCCTGTACACATCTTCATATATGTTGAATTTCTCTCTTCTTTGTAAGTGTTCGAGCTGGGGCCTGATGTCAGATAAGCATCTCATTAATAGTCGATTCTGTCTCACTAATACAAATGCAAACTCGGAGACAGTAACACCAGCTGGAAGGTTTCGATCAATCTCTGCCACATAGATTGAATAGAGGAGAGGACTTAACACATCTCCCTGTGGAACCCCCTTATTAATATATCGGATACCATCCATGCTCGAGGTATTGATTTGCCGCTGATAAGTGAGATATCTTATGAACTTCGGTTTATTAACTGGTACACCAATGAAGGCAAGTTTTGGCAATAGAATGTGAGGAACTACATTGTCAAATGCGCCAGCAACATCCAGGAAGGCTGCTATCGTGTGTTGCTTTTGAGAAAGCGCCCGGCTAATCTTTAAGGATAAATTAGCCAGATTATTTATACAGAACCCTTGCGGAATCCAGTCTGCGTGTTTCCGAGTAGGTTATAGTTCTCCACCCACCAGTCTAATTGGTTCTTTATAATAGTCTCAAACAGTTTACATACACAAGATGACAATGTCATAAGTCTTACTCCTGAAAACTTTAGGGATGATATGTACCAACTGTTCAGTCCAGGAGAGCGGGTAGGCCCCTGTCTTCAACATTTCATTGAATATATATCAACTAAAATCGAGTGATATTTGGTGGGGAGTTCCTTCAATATGTAATAATCAATACCATCTATGTCGGGTGAGCGTTTCGTTTTTTAAAATCTGCGTACAATATTGAACTCAGTGAAATCGATGTAGTCATCAAGTGAGCCCTCAGTTACATACGGAGGCATTCAATCTCGGTCTGAGACCACGAACGGAGGACTGATTTTATTGAGAGCTGCATCAATTTTATCAGTCCATTGGAGATTTTCAGTTTGATTACTGTCATCAATTTTGCCCCACTTATTCTTCAAAACTCGACACTTCCTCCAGACATATTTAGTATTCGTTCGGCTATCTAATTCTTCAGCAAATTGACAAAAGTGATCCTTTTTCTTTTCCTTCAACAGCTTTTTCGACAATGCACAAAGCCGTTTATATTCTATTAAATATTGGATGTCGTTGAAGTAATACCATTTTTTGTATGTCACCCTCCGGAATCTCAGAATTCGATTACACTCTTCATCCCACCAACTGAGCGAATTTGACGTGGGGAAGTTTTGTTCATTTGATTCGTTTTCCTTTCTTTTTTTATTCTCTCTTTTTTTAGGAATATTATTTTCAATGGTCTCGTAAATTAATTTCGTAAAAGTCGCCTATTTTTCATTAACGAGTGAATTTTCATATTCTTCGGTCAAGAAGGAGTCATACTGTGAATTCAAGTGGTTATGTACTTCTTTCTAATCAGTTGGAAGTGAATATAGTGAATATAGCCTGATTTTTTTTTCTGGTAGACATTCTTGGTTATCTGTATATCAAAAGAAATGGGAAAATGATCCGAATCCCAAGGTTCATCAGAAATCTCATAGTTGATGTTGTCCGCAATATCTAATGTAGAGAAGATCAAATCAATATTCGATTTCGTATAGGATCTGCTATCTTCATGTGAAAGTTTATCTGAGTTACGTAAGAAAAATTCCTCACTATCAACAGCTTAAAGCTCACTATCAACGCATCAAAATCACCGACAATTATAGAATGGGAGAGAATCGAATAGAATTCCTCGGAGAGATTGAACCCTGGAGGACGATAACATAAAGAATTGTTACTTGTGGTGTTACGTTTGTGAGGGGAATACCACATAACTCCACTCTTTCGTCTGGAATATCCAAATAGTCAACTGCTACATAAGCTATGCTATTTCTAATGAAGAGAGCTATGTCTCCTCCTGTCGAGTTGTCGCTCCTGTCTTTTCTGTATGTTCTAAATCCTGGAAATTGATATTCTTGCGGTTGCACGGTTATGGTATTTAGTCTAGTTTCAACACAAATGACTATGTTGTACTTTTTCAATATAAGAGGTAGTTCTTCCTTAACGCGACGAAGACTCCTTGCATTTCAAAAAACTGATCTGATATCCCTTCGAAAAGAGATTGGTTTCATAGTATTTGGTTGTGCAACCATGATGGAATAGAAAACAGAAACATCGACATCTACATCTATTATTCTTTTTATTGCATAGCTTCCAAGTCATGTAGGCTTGGACTGGGGCTAGAAGTGAGACTATTTGCTCTTGATGTGGATATAGGACCCACTATGCACTTGATGATTCGCTTGATGCGACCCTGAAGGTTTCGTTCCTCAATATGTTGGTGAGAACAGCTTAATATGTGAATCAATCCCGTAATATCCTGGGTGAAACTTTTAGCAATGTCCAGTGGGTTTGACTTTCCATGGCTGTAAGCAAGGTATAGAGTCAACAGTTTGAAACTGAGAGGGAATATATTCTGACTCTCATCAATGTGTTGTTTGAAGGGACTCAGCTGTTTGCCAATAATCTCGATTTTATTAGTGGGCGTTTGAGCGAGGATTGCCTCAATGCTCAACTGTTGATTCACCCCCTGTGAGAGAGGAACCTCTCCATCGTCCTCTTCTGCTTTGTTTCTCACGATTTTTTTTTCTTGGAGGTAGGATTCACTGTAGAGAGGCTAGCCATTGATACATTACGTTTGGGCCCTTTTCGTACATCATCAGTCTGCGGGGAGAGCAATATTGACTGTTGAGTCCCATCTTGCTCATTAGACTCATGAGTCCCATTCTGCTCGTCAGACTCCGAATCCACTCGACTTCCATGAGTTATTAATAATTTGTCAATGAACTCCATGGTGTCCTCATCCTCCACGTTCAGTATAGCTGCATGGCTTTGACAATCTCTTTCTGAGTGCCCAGACTTTTTACAGATAAAGCGTGTAAATGATTCTGAGGGAGGGAAAATCCAGTAGTCTTTGCTATTATGATGTATCTTGAACGTCGTAGGGAGTTTCATTACATCATCATCAGACACCTGTAGTTGTCGGTTACTGTTTACATGCGTGTATCCAGGGTTAGTGACCCCCGCTTTAATCAGTGAAATGGGAGATTGCGGTGTAATACCTGTCTCTTCCAATTTTGCATCAAGTAGCCCATTTGAGATCCAAGGAAATACATTGGATAGAATAATACTCTTACTTTTTTAAATGAATGGGTGTATTGACAGCTCATGGCCTTTTATTGTTACCTTTATTTTCTCATCGACGAGTTTATCAACAAATTTCTCGTTGCTCAATAATAAAAATACTCTTTTGTTCGAAATCCGTGAAACATTCAATACCTTACTGGGTCCAACTATACTTCCCACTGCCAACAGATAATCTCTGTTAACGAGTCCTTCAATTGCCTCTAAAACTATTGCTACCTCCTCCTTGAGGAGTTTTGATTGCTCAGTAACTTGGAAGTATATCATAGTGGATGACTTGACTTGTGTATTATTTTGATTGGCCTTTGAGTTCTCCTGTATTCAGAAGAGTTGTCAATGCTAAAGTTGAAAAAAAAAAAAGGATTTTAGACGTTATAGTGGATGGTCTAGATGACCTCCACAATGAAAATTACACTGTCACACTTGTTTTCACGTTTGTGAGATGCAGAGGAATTTTTCATGATAAGACTGCCATAAATGACAGAGAATTTTACTTCGGAACCGCGTAAACACGTCTAACTTGCACCACGGTTCAAAGCAGACTCCTTATATTTTATTTGTAATTACATTTTCGACTTGCAATCATTTTAATAAATTTATCCTGTTACCCCGCATTTCTGATTTCTCTTTGGTAAATTAGAACCCAGTCATTTCAAAATTAGCTTTTAGAGCAGCATTTCAGACCCAGCCGCCTTCGCGGTTGATATATTGAGCTGTCGGCAGCTGTTACGTCGTTGGTTGATTCAGTGGAATTCGAATTTTGTTTTTGTGCGATTTGGGAGAAAAAGTACTGGCGCCCAATTTTGGTTGGCAAGATTTGGTCACCGAGGGCTGCGTATTTTTGCATCGTGTCTGCAGAGTCGCGAAATACGTCACAGTATAAATGATTGCCTTTGCATTTGATCCTTAATTTAGATTTAGAGAATTTTGTCGGCTACCATCATGCCAAAACTTCATTAATTTTTTTAAATTAATGAGTCAATGTACAAACAAAAGTTTTCATTATACAATCCTGTACTAACGATATACAATCGAATACATAATATAAGTCCGTTATCTAATTAGTGAACTATGTCGGCTAAGTACCTGAAGGCGTGGATCGTTCTATTTAGCTTCGGCTTCTTCAGCCTCCTCTACATGTCTCCTCCTCTCTCCCGCACTCTTATAATTATTACATGTTTCATAGATCTATTTTAGGAGATCTCAACCCGTAACGAGAAAATCTCATTAAAGTTTACGCAAAAAATCTACTGAAAATGGGATTCGCGATCGCAACATAGATATGAAAGCCATCAAGTGATCTTTAAATTAATTACTCTTGGGGGCCAACCAATGAAATCACGGAGAACCCAGTGATCTCATTGATTGACACCTATCATTGGTTCACTCTTAGTGATTTCATTGGTTGGCCCCCAAGAGAAGTTAGTTTAAAGCCCACTTGGGCTCTCACATCTACGTTGCGATTGCGAATTGTAACCGAGGTGTACATACATACACGAACTGTCAAATTTTTCTCAAAACATTGTTGAAAGATCGTAGCAATCATACAATATGGATTATCATGAAATTGGAACCTTGATTTGTCAAAATTAGGTTAACAATGCGTAAGAAGGAAAAATACATAGAACATAGGAAATTATCAAATTCAATGAGTGACGAGAAACTTATTATCCGCATCCTCCATGAATGTGTCGATAAAGTTTCTCTGTCTATTTAGAATTATTAATGAACTTTTAAAAGAATGATTATGAAATAATCTAAAGATCACGTTTCCCGATATTTCAATACTGCTGTCGATCACGGCCCGAAAATTCATCAATTCACGGAGTTAGAGGTATTTTCCTTGTTTCAGATCTGTAAATGCTCATGACATGCGATAGAAAGGCTTATTTCATTGAACAATTGTTTTATAACTAGGGTTCACTCATAATACTTCTTCATAACTGCCCTTTAGGATGATGCCGAGTTTAATATTTTCCAACCATGTCCTGATAGTTACAGAGAGTTGGTGGATGATTCAATGCAGGTACTAACCAGCGTTCATATTTATTATACATGTTAACAGTGGTGAATTCTCTCATGTCCTATTATTCTGCAGTACACGGAGAAAAAAGTCGGGGAAAAATTCTAGTGGTCGGCACCAGAAATGAGGCAAACTGACGCAAACTGCCAAACTCCCATATTTTAATCAACATAAGAATAAAAATTCTAGATCACGGAAATTTTGCTGTAAGTTAATCAATTTTCGCAAAGAAGCACGAGAAAAATTCTAGAGCTGGCACTAGAAAATTTCCCGGTGTGTCAATTTTGTGGGGAATTCCATAGAAAATTGTGGGAAAAACTTCATTAATTCTTGGTAACATTAGAAATTTTATTGTGCAGTTGGAGAATTTTTCTAGTACTAGCACTAGAATTTTTGCCATTCTTCCTATCCTCGTACGTGTCCGCGCGACATCGGCAACGTTCGGCTCGCCAAAGTGAGTCGAACAGCTGCACTCGGGAGTCCCGAGTGGAGACTTACAAATGACGTCTTCAACGTCGGGTAACGTTAGCGCGTGTTCTGCAGAATTATGTGATAATCAGGGATTATTGGGCTTATTTTTCTCTGAAAGTGTGATTAACCATATCAAATTTGTGGGAAAAAAAGTGTGAAACAACCGGTCGTAGAAATTGTTGAAAATTACTGACATTATTCAGTGATGACGTTTTAAGATAATGTAATTTCCTGTAATGATGGAAAAAATGCAATAAAAAAATCTATAACAATAATTCGTTGGCTTAAGGCTCATTTTTGTTGATCTGTAGTACATTAATTTAAATAACGTTGATGTTATTAATGAATAATTAAGCGAAAAAAAACAAAAATTATGGCCGGGGAAAATTTTTTTATCTGTCAAGTAATTTTTCGTTTGCCGATAAAGAAGATTTCGTGATGAAACGAGAAATTTTCTAGTGCCGAAGGGAAAATTTTCATGTGCTGGCACATTGCGCCTCAATTCTAGTGCAGCACTAGAATTTTTGCTGGAATTTCCCCACAAAAATTCTCTGACTTTTCTTTCCGTGCAGAAACTATTAAATTTTTCTGTCTATCCATATTTCTCAATAGAAAATTTTCATTTTATTGTTTCCATTCTAATCTCTTCTTCATTTCACCCCCAAATGTGATAGATGACGGGTGGCAATGTAACAGTAACTAGAGGTAACAATGACACGGAGTTCATACGGCAATCGAGACCACGACATCACACTGATGATAGCAGTTTTGGGAGTTTGAAGTTTGAGGTATTACTCAAATTGATTCATTGTAGTTAAATTTGCCGTTAAATTAATGGATTCAAAACAAATCCTTATTTCCATTTCTATTCTACTACGTACTATTTCACGGAGACTGCATCCTGTCAATTCATAGCAGATCTCGAACTACTCCTTTTTATAAATTAATTCTTGATATGTAGATGAATGAAGTTGAAATTATATTGGAAGTTTTGAGCAAAAAGGAATCATCTCGGGTTAGTAAAAAGAACTCAAGGACTTGAGTGGTTTGATAGCTCATAAATGGCGCTTCAAAACGCCCTTCATTGCGGGAAAGTTTTTTATTAGGTGTACAAATAAGTTTTAGGACACTTCGATTCCGTGTCATGAAAATAATTCAAAGTTATCGCTTACATATGATATGGTGGGGTTTGTTATGTAGTATCAAAACATAAGGGAGTCATAAACATAACCTTACATTCTGTGAATAAAACATGCAGACCGATAAGCTATTTATGAGACACTGCATTCGCTATGAATTCCATCAAGGACAAACTGTTAGGAAAGCATGTCAATCAATTTGTTCTATTCTTGGGGGCAACATTGTATCTAAAAGTACATGTGAGTCTTGGTATAAGTGATTGAAAGAAGGTGATTTCGACGTTAGTGACCGTGAACGTACCGGGGCCCCTGTAAGAGTCAATGACCAGGAACTGCAAAAAAAACTCTTGCCAGATGGAAAAACAACTTGCAAAACAGCTTGGAGTAACTCAACAAACCGTTTCCTATCGCTTAAACGCAATGGGAAAGATTCAAAAAGGAACAAAGTGGGTGCCACACTTTTTGACTCAAGAAAATAAAGATAGCCGACTTGACATATGTCTGAATCTTTACAATAAGCAACATAGAAAGTCTTTTTTGTGGAAAATTGTGACTGGCGATGAACAGTGGATTTATTTTGATAATCCAAAACGCAAATATCATGGGGTTAACCCCGGCGAGCCGACGACATCGACACCGAAGCGCAATATTCACTGTAAGAAGATCATGCTGTGTATATGGTGGGATATGAAAGGCGTACTGCATTATGAACTTTTGAAGTCTGGCGAAACAGTTACTGCTGATCGCTATCGCCAACAATTAATAAGATTGAACCAAGAAATTGAACAAAAACATCCATTTACTGGCAAAGGAAAACGTCCAGTAACATTGCTCCATGACAACGCCAGACCTCATGTGGGTAAACCGGTCAAAGATACGTTAATGGGTCTTGGATGAGAAGTTGTGCCACATCCGGCATATTCACGAGACTTAGATCCAACTGATTTTCACTTGTTTCGGAAGATGCAAAACGAATTGATTGATGTGCGATTCAAAACATTTGAAGCAGGGCAAAAATGGGTCGATAATTTCCTCGCCTCGCAAGATGAAACTTTCTTTGCGCAAAACATCCGTGAATTACCTAACAGATGGCTGAAGGTCATTCAAAATGATGGAGATTATTTTGATGAATAAATGTAGTTTACTTTTTTTCGAAAATGAATTTTAAATTTTTTGCAAAGTGTCCTAAAACTTATTTGTACCCCTAATAATTCAAATAGGTGTTCTAATCAACTTAATCTAGGGGCCGAGAATTAAGTCATACATCTAATATGTCCCATGGTAATGGTTACTATGTTGCATAGGAATGCCTACTATGTCCATAGAAAGGGCTACCCTGTGAATGGGAAATGGTCCTATAAAGATAGGAAGTATCTCTAAAATAACCGGTTTGAAATTCGCCATTGCCTCTTGATGCATTCATAAACTCAAGACGCTTAAGGCGTCTTTCCGTCGTTGAACTCTTTTCGAAATAAATATATTTATTTCAGAGCAGATTTGCTCCAAATCAGCAGGCTAAAAATGTCGATGCTGGGGATGTTCGTCTCAAATTTTTGTCTGAACAGATGGCGATTAGAGAAAAATTTTGAAAAAAAAAGAAACAGTAATTGAGGAAATTATGATTTTTGGAAAATTTCGAGTTTCTTTCAATGATTTTTTTCTTTTTTCAAATTGGCGCCAATATCTCAGCGGGGTTTCAAGCTATCAAATCGTACTTTGGCATGCTTAATTAACATGAAAAGCCATTTAAGTCACCATACAGAGTATTATTAACAGTTTGACGGCATTTATACCAGAAAACGTGTTTTTTTCAATCGGCAACTGCTGAAAATACTCTTTTTTTTTTAAACTGAAATTTTCATAAAAAATTGTCAATAAAATGACAAGAATTTTGGCGCTAATTAGAGTTTCTCTGTCGCCATAGTTCAGCGGTCATTGATTCATTGTGTGAGAGTGAAGTATTGAAAATGACCGAAAATCGTTGTCCTTCATGCAATTATGCTCCAAATGAGTGAATAGCTAATTAAATATTCGCAAATTGAAGGGTCTAGTAACATTGTGAATTTCAATATAACACGCTTTTCATCTATACTCAATTACTCTCCATTTTGATCCATATTTATCGTTGAACGATGTCGGCAGATAAGGTGGGATTCTTGTGTTTCTTCGTTATGGTGAATTGTAGTGGTCGCTACTCGTTCTCATCATTCATCGGTTTTTTGCTTCCGAATGGAAGCATTGAAGTCAGTTTATTTTTAGATTCTCTAATTTTGCTTGGAAATGATGTAGAATGGTCTGCAACGTAAAAATACGAAGTTGGACCCCCTTGTGTGCATGTGCGGATATCCACTGGTGGTCAACTTTTTAAAAATTGAAGACTTAAAGGAGTAAAATGATTCCAAAAAATCTGAAATTTTGTTAGATTATTGGTGTTAACCCCTCAAGTACGCGTCAGGCAGGGACCCGTACCTGCCAGGCAGGGACTCTGGTCTAAATGGATAGCTCTCTTCGGAATTGAATATTTCCGAAACTATGGCTAATAATTTAGCCAAGCAAGTAACATTGGCAAGAGGGATACTGTAAGTCAAATTACATATCGTTTTTACCACTATCCATTCATCAAAAGCAATCAGATTTGAGTGATATTAAACGTCCAACACGCTTGGTACCAAAAGCGCCCTGTACGCGAGGGTTTAATGAGAACTAACTCTGTGCTCATTTTCAGCGCAATCAATCCAGCCCTTTTTTCTTAGAAATCGCCATTGGTTTTTAAATCGTTTTTCGCAAATATCCCAAAAACTACTCAACCGATTTCAATATATTTTCTTAAAAATATTCGTTTCGATGTCTTCTGTCTCAATCAATCAAAATATAGATACCCGTTCATACAAAAATTACGAGATATTTTCATTTTTTGGTTTTTCGGTCAAAATCCTTGTTAGCACTCTCAGTTTTGTACAAATTGACATTTTACTACGTCGGTGAAATTTACAAGTATTTACTGGGCCTTGGGACCCATTGAACGGTTTGTGATATATGACGGAATATGAGAATACCTAAGGAAAATCGCGAACCTGATCGATTTTGCCCCGTATAACCACGAAAAACTTCATTTTTTCCTGTTTTTATCTTCAAAATGCTCCTTGCGTCATAGTTTCCGGACGATTTTAGCTTTTGCTTCCGAATGGAAGCTTTGAAAATGCCATTTTCTTCGATTTTTTAATTTCGCTCGAGGATGACTCAGGGTAGTATGAAACGTCGAGATTTACTTGCGTTGAGAACTGTATGTATGTATGTGTGTGCGTTTGTCCGGAACTGTGTCAATATCTCGCGAACAGCAATTTAAAAAAACTGAAATTTTGGCTCATAGTTGGTACCAATGAAACTAAATCTCAACCCGATCGGTTCAGTAGTTCCTGGGATTAGTTGATACGCTGTTACGCTTGCCGGACGTGTTTTTGTGTGCTCCGCAACTCTGCCACGAGTTCGGTTCGCTTAATGCTATCTAAGTTTGTTTTTTAGGCATTTTCTCATATTTGCTTTTGAAGTAACTGTTGGGTGCCGGTCCTGGTTCTGTCTGCGATTGTGCGTGTGTTGGCGAGCGTGTATTAGCGTGTGTTAGCGCTTGCGCGTGTACTGATGTTGGGAGTGTGGGGATAGATTATTTGCGGAATTATCCGTGAATTCGTCGATATTTGTGCATTGAACTGTGTTGCTTGCCTATTCGAGTGAGGTATATTTACGATTTCGTGCTTGTGTGCGGATGTCGACCGCTGTAGACAATTATTATTTTAGACTTGGTGTGAACGTTGACTTGGTGTTTATTGTTTCGGGCGTGTGAGTTTGTCGTTCAGCTAATTGATATTTCTGATATCGGCGTTGCTGTGTATTGTGATCAGCTGTTGGTTGTGCCAGCACGGTGTGTCGTCATGGCATTGTGTGCGATTCGTAGACTGGATGTGGTTCCCTCAGCAGGAGTGGCAGTGCGTCCGCTGGGTGATGGTCGTCATATTTTCCATGCAGAGTATGTTCAGGAAACATACTACTCTCAGTTTACTGTTGCTCAAACAGCTTCGGCTTTGACAAAGCAAGCTTGCTTGCGTTGTAAGGAGAAAGAGAAGAGTAAGGATGATGCTTCCTCTTCAGTCAAATGTGGTGATGATGCTGTCTTGACTATGATGCGTGAGTTGTCTTCAAAATTCGATAGACTCAGTGCTGATGTTAGAAAACAGCAAGGTGATTTGAACGTGCTTACTACTGGTGATGCGACGAGGGCGTCTGAGTTTGCTAGTCTGGATACGAAGGTTTCTGTCTTCTTCATCAAGTTAATGAGTTCTCGGCTTCTTTGGATGGCATGCGTGGGCAATTGGCGGCTCAGGATGCACGGATTGTGTTAGTAAAAGAGTGTGTTGCTGACATGGTTCGGGCAGAGCGCATGGGTCGTCCAGTTGTTGGGGTCAACCCAGAGCTATTATGGTTGAGCTCGCTCATCGTACGCGCGTCAATGAGGTAATCGCAGCTAAAAGACGAAATGTTCGTATTTCGGCTTATCAGCTCAATGATACCTGGGCTGATTCTGTAGTAAATGTGAACAAAAAACTACCCCCATCGTTGCATTATTTGAGAAATGAGGTGTAACACAGGCATCCTGATATTGAGCCTCGGGCAGTCTGGTTTGGTGATATTGTGGTTTTCGTACGTAAGGTTGGAATTCTTCGGTCTTTCACTGTGCGGTCATTAGCTGATATCGGTGCATTGGCTGAATGACTACTTATGGAGCCGCCTACTACTGTGGGTGAGGTGCGACAGGAGAGTGTGCTTCGTTTTGGTCATGTAAATGCTCAGTCTTTGCTTTGCCATATTGATGTATTTCGGCTGTTTATGCTTCAGGACAATTTTTATGTGATTGCAGTCAGTGAAACATAGTTTTAGCTGTGGGTTTCTGATGCACAAGTCGCTTTGCCAGGATATAAACTGCTGAGGTGGGATCGAGAGAGGTGCAGAGGTGGAGGTTTTGCGCTTTACGTCGAAGAGTGTACTAGTGTGCGCTTCCTGACTGGATCTGACGTTAATGAGCGTATGCCCGAGTATATATTTGTGGAGCTGTGGCGGCAATATTCCCAAAAAATTTTGGTTGCACTTCTGTACAGGCCGCCTGCAGTGGGTTCATTACATTTTTTTCAAAAAAGATTTTATTGAGTATTGGGCAGAGCATCGGGATGTCATTGTTCTGGGGGACATGAATGCAGATTTGAACCCGGCCAGTGTTGGTCTTGATGGTGGTGAGCGTGATGCTGTTCATGACGATGCTGGTTTGGATGTGGGAAATGGTGTTGCTCAGGATAGGATAGGTGCCGTGATTGATCGAGATCGCAACTTGCATGGTGCAGCTTACTATAGAGGACTTATGAGAAATTTTTGACGTGGATACGTCTTAGTCGTTAGTTAGGGGGGTCATTCCGCAAAGTCCACCTAGTCCGCAACGCCATCTGGCGACAGACATGCAAACTATTACGTACTATCAAGATCAGCTATCGGTAAGAATGGGAACTGTAGTCAGTGATTCATATTCCCTGTTCCACGCGTCAGGGTCAGCACATAAACCGAAAATATAAGGGATATGAAACAACTATAAGGAACAGCCTAGCGAATGTTGCTTATTCCTTGTTTCTATTCATATTCATTTATTTTTCTGTTTGATATTTGTCATTCTCTCATGTTTATCATGCACAGAATTGATCAGTTTTAAAAATGTTGGAAATTTTGAGAAAATTCAGAGAGTTTTTAGAAATTTCGAAAAAATTCAGGAAATTTCCAGAAATTTCTGGAAAATTCAAGAAAATTCTAGAAATTTCGAGGCGATTTTGGGAGATTTATAAAAACCCAATTGACTGTAACCTTGATACAACCGTTGAATAAATTTGGCGTGGACTCGTCTATGTAGTTTGTGTTGGGATGTGTTGATCTGTCATGGATCAGTTTCCACCTAGACGTATCCACGTCAAAAATTTATCGGCTGTATCAAAATTATTGCTTTGATTAAAAATTTTGATGCTTCTGACTTGAGCTTCCTTGATGCTGGTGTACCGATTGACACAACTGCATGTCGCTTTTCGCAGCGCTTGATGGAATTTGTTAACGAGCAAGTTCCTGTTCGTGAGCTACCAAAGCGACGTTTTGTGGTGCCAGGAGTAACGCCGCAGGTTTGCCAGCTGATTACGGATGAAAAGCGTTGCTATCGATCGTGGCGGCGAACCCGGAATGCAGAGACTTACGCCAGATACAAGTGACTGAGAGCTAAGGTAAAGAGGGTGCTTAGAGGGAATCAGAAGGTCGCTTTCGAGCGTTGCTGTTCAGATAGGCTCCCGCCAAAGAAGAAGTGGACTAGCGGGTGCTCCCGGTCCTCCGCCTCATTTCTCGTTGGATGATTTCAACGATTATTTTATGAGCATGGGTGCTTTTGCTCAGCCTCGGGCGCCTCCTGCGTTGTTAGCTGTTGAGGATTCAGCTGAAGAAAGTGAGGATTTGATGCACGAGGCTTTTCATTTTTGACAGGTGACGCCAGAAGTTATGAGGAAGGCCTTGGTGCATATTACTTCAATGACTGTGGGTCTGATGATGAGTCTGTGCGTCTTTCTCGCTGCTTCGGTAAACATATATGGGGTGCAGTGACGCAGTTTTCCAATAGCTCGTTGGTTCAGGGTACTTTTACAGAATCCTGGAAATGTGCGCCGGTGAGGCCTTTAGGGAAGGTGCCAGGGGCGTCTCGATTAGAAGATTTTCGGCCTATTTCTCTGCTGCCATTCCTATCTAAAGTGTTGGAGAAGATCGTGCTGGATCAAGTAGTCAGTTACTTGAACAGAGCCAACTTGCTTGACCCGTTTCAAACGGTTTTTGTGCAGGCTTTGGTACCCAGTCGGCAATACTGCGTTTGCTTGATGACATTCGGCGGGGCTTTGATAGGTCTGAGGTGACGATAGCGGTATTTCTGGATTTTTCAAAAGGTTTTGATGCCGTCAATCATGAAATTTTATTGGAAAAGCTTCAGCGAATGCATTTTGGAGAAATACCGCTTCGATGGTTGCGGACTTATCTCACTGGGCGACCTCAGAGAGTGATTGCAGAAGGTCGGTTATCTGGCTGGCATCAAATACAGTCAGGTGTACCAGAGTATTCTTGGGCCAGTTCTTTACTCACTTTATGCAGGTGATTTCTCCAATATACTATGCATCTTTCTGACGCGGACGACACAGTGCTGTATTTGTCTTGCCCTGTTGCGGAAGTGGATCAGTCGGCGTAATTGTATTCTCTGCCATTCAGTCACAACCACAGCAGTTCTGTGCGGCACAGTGCAGCTGCTCACCCAGCACCCAGTAGATCAATTCCCTCAAGTACGGCTTGGGGATCACGTTCTGTAGTATTCGATGACGGTTAAATACTTGGGGATGGTTTTAGAGTCTACTTTGATTTAGAATGCATATGTAAAGGTCATTTCCACTAAGGTCTTTGGGGCCTGGAAAAAGTTGCGAGCTAATGGGGACCTCTTCAATGAGAAGTTACGCAGGAAACTTGTCATTGCTGTTATGCTCCCGTTTTTTTATTACAGTGCGCCAGCTCTTACTGATGTAGCTTTTCATAATCCATTAAAGTTACAGAGAGCGTTTAATGCTTGCGTGAGATTTGTCGCCAGGCGCCGGCGGAGAGGTCATATCTCAGCTAATAGACGGCGACTTGGCTGGTTGTCCATAGCAAATAGGAGGTGCTATCTAATGGCTTGCACTATTGACAAGGTCATTCACTTGGGAAAGGTTGGATTGTTTGATGATGTGCGTTTTCGCCCGTTCTCAGGTTTGCAGGGGCCGCGAGGCAGAATGGATACTCTGATAGTGCCTTTCGCACGTCTAACCGTCTTCCAAAGATCTTCCGCGGTGTGAACAAGCTTTGGAATGGTCTACCCCCCGACATCATATGTGCGCCTACTCTGCTTCAGTTCCGTAGAAACTATTATCGGTATCTTAGGGCTTTAGAGGAGACTGCTGCTGAGTAATGTGCGATTCAGTGTTCAGGTTATATATTGATATGAAAAGAGCATCACGGAGAGACTATTTTTGAAATGCAGAAGTTTAGTTAAGTTTGATGCTTATTGTTTTTGCCATTCCTTTCGCCAAATTTGGTGTTTGGCATGTGATGTTATGTAGGCAGTGCTTCAGGGGCCTCAGTGGGTGATGCATTTGCCAAGTGCCTGGAACACTCCAACCTGTCTTGAAACCACCATGAAGACAATCTCTTAGCCTCAGAGATTGATTCCGCGCATGCGTACTAACCAATCAACCTCCTCGTTCACCTGTTCTCGTGTTTTGGTTCGTTTGGTGGTGTTACAGCACATCAACAATTGCCATACATATTAGAGACAAAGTCCAAATAAAGAATGTTGAAAAATGAAAGTGATAGTCCCAGATAGTGATCCAGAGGGTGAGAGAGTTGAAGAAAGTAAAAATGACATAGACGACGAGTCTGATGGCGTTTCTGATGACGAGGAAGTGGAAGGCGAAGAGGAACAAGAAGAGGAGAACGCAGAGCTCAATGAATTCGTAAATGATGCCACATCAAAGCTTCAGCCTGCAAAATCAAAGGACGTTTACAATAGGGCTTATGAAAAATTCATGAAGTGGAAGGATTTTAAGAAAATAAAGAGAGAACTATGTGAGAACACTCTGCTTGGCTATTTCAACCACTCTCTGGTCCACCTTTTCTGTGCTAAAGAGTACGATTAAATTGAACCACCAAATTGACATCGATAATTACTTCAAATTGAAAGCTTTCTTAAAAAATCTAAACAAAGGACATAAAAAAAGAAATTAAAAGTATTTTCACCCCAAGAAATAAAGCGATTCGTTATGGAGGCACCAGACAAGAAATGACTGGCTGTCAAAGTAAGTAGAAAAAAATGATATAGTATTTTACCTACCGAATCGGTGAATTACTTTTTTGGCGAGTGTGGAATTCCAATTTCAAACTATCAATTTCATAGACAAACCTAGCGAATTCTATAAAAACTTTTCTTGAATTTCAATTAATAATTCTATTAGTCTTTGGCCGATTCTATTGAAGAATGCGGCAGCTTTACTGCGCGTTTTTTCAATAGAAATGTTCAATAGAAAACATTCTATAGAAAAATTCAATAGAATTCGATTTTTCTGTACAACTTATTCTATTGAAACATTTTGTATAGAAAGTTTTCGACTCTATTTTTTTTCTCTATTGATTAATAAAATCAACCAAAAAAACTCAGAAAACTTGAGCCGAAGAATTCCTACAGAAAATATTTCAATAGAATAAATTGTATTTTTAGGGATGAATCCCTGGGTTCTGCTAATTGGAGATAAATATCCCTACAGTGGGTAGATACTGGAATCCGGTATATTACTCGGTAGAATTAGAGGTATTTATTTATTCAAACTAACTCATAGTTATCCTGAAGGGATAAATATGAGGAATTTACAAAGATGATACAAAATAAGAATTATGCTTGATTTATGTTGACGACTGAACTCCCGAATCCTTGTGAGTTTAGTTTATCTAATAATTAAGCGAGTCATGTTATGATACTGGTTAGCAGTGTTGCACGTGAACACTGAATTAGTAAAATAATAAGTGAAGTAAGTTGAACTCAATTCATTGTTCACCTTCTTCACTTTTGTAAATAAATTATTACTTAATTTATTGACCCTATTCTGGGGCATAACAGTATAGAAAAATCGAATTCTTTTGAATTTTTCTATAGAATACTTTCTATTGAAAATTCCGATTGAAAAAAAAACGCGCAGATAAGCTGCGGAATTTTTCAATAGAATTGAGCAAAAACAAATAGAAAAAAATGGAACTTCTAGCAAAGTCGTTAGGTTTTTCGATGAAATGTCATACGCATAAGGATTATAATCACACTCGTCAAAAAAGTCATTTACCATCAGTTATATCAAAAATTTTATCGCAAAATGTTCATCGACAGTCTTCAATTAATTACTGTTAAATTCAATAGGTTGCTGCTATTTTTGGATTGTTTGGAGCTCTTAGAAGGAAAGAGTTATATACGGTAGCTATGGAGGATATTACAGAAGAGGGAGCATGTTTAATGACTGACATTCCAAAAAATAAAACTGATAAACCCAAAGCATTTGCCGTGAGAGGTGTATTCTATGAAACAGTGAAGAAATACATGGCCCTACGACCCGAAGATTACGATCCTGAGCACTTGTTTGTCAAATATCAGAATAGTACATGTCATCGTCATAACAGTAGACTCAATACCCTAGGGTCCCTGGGGTATAATATCATATATTATAATGAGAAAAGTATTGTTGAAGTCACATAAAAATAATTGTCAGTGCAATTGAAAGAAATGATTGAAAGCGAGTTTCCTAAGTTTAAACTTCCAAAAATTCGATTGTTAATTATGTTCACAATCATCAAACCTTTATATATCAAGATTAATAACGTATATTCTACGTAAAAGTTGAAAGCAAGACCAAATAAAGTTCGTCTCGTCTAAAAAATAAATATTACTCTTTTTAATCAGATTAAACCCTTTATTCTCTTGGTTTTTTCCGTTTTTTATCGTTCCCAGCTCTCATGAATGAATAATTGAGATTATTAATTAACTGATCTGATTTTCTTTTCATCATCACTTCTTCTCATTTTTATTTTTTCATTAGATATTTGTTTTTTTTCAGTGGGGGGGGCTTCCCCCCCCCCCCCCATCATCCCATCAGGGGGACTCCGTCCCCCTAGGCCCCTCCCCCGCCCGCCCTTTCCCTCTTTGAACCTCGCATTTGGCACGTCTGTGACAAAAAATAGTATTTGACATTCGGTCGTTACGCTTGGTTTCACGACCTCATGTCAAAATGTACTATTCAATTACTATATGCATTGTAACGGTATTGTATTTTTATTTGCTAAGCAGTCTCCGATGGTTTTTTAACCTGGAGTCTATATAATAAAAATGGATGGATGGATAGATGGATAGATAGATATAGCGATTTCACCAAAATCGTTTTTTGAAAATATCTCACGATTGGTTGGACCAATTTCGTTTTTTTCAAACTATTCGTCACGATGATACGTATCTTATCACATATGAATTCAGTGACCCCGCCGTGGAAAATTGGATTTTATTGTCATTTTTTCATTCTTTCGACGAGATTGTTTGTTGCTACGATAACTTGAGAAATGGTCGAGATAGAAACTTCTAACTCCGGATGATTTTAGGTCTTATGATAACATAGTTTGGTATTTTAAATGGGCGAACTCGGAGGAGTAGTTCCGGAAACATTCAACTTTGAATGTGAAATTTCGTTCTCCAATATCTCGAAAACTACTCGGCCGAATTCAATTTTTTTTTTCAAAGTATTCGTTATAATGGTGGCTTTTTGAGCCAATCAAAATATCAATACCGTTTCATTGAAAGTTTTTGAGTCAGCTTGCTCAGGCGTGTTATAATATGGTTGAAAGTTTATATTATGATCTGAAATTGCGGTTAGTGGTCAATACTATTTGGTCACACTATTCAGGATAATTTGAAGTTAATTGGTTCACTATTTCTACAAATGGAGAGAAATTTTCTAGAGAAATTGTAGTATGGGTACGGGAAACAATTACAATCTATCGGCTGTGAAAAATTCTAGTGCTGTTAAGGTAAAATTTCTCGGTATTTCTGGTAAAATTTCTGGGGATTTCTGTGCCATTTTCGGTTATAATACCCCGAGAGCTTCAAAATGATCGGCTATTTAGAGGGAAATACTCCAATTCATTTTGAAGCTCGAGGGGTATTCGGCGGATTATTTTCCCCATCACCATTTCGATAAATAAAATTGTGGTATTCGGCGTTATCGTGGTAAATTCGACAATTTTTGTCATTCTGCTTGGCAACAGGAAAATCACCGAACGATGGGGTATTATCGATATAATTCTGTTCTCATTGGACCACAGGACCTCGAATTCCGCAATTCTATTGTTCGGAAGGGTGATGGGGGAAATAATCATAATTATTTGCCAAACTGGTCCATGTAGGTGCGATTGTTTTCATCGAATATAGGAACAAATATCTATGATAGTACCATATTTATTCGTCATACAAGGATTTCATAATTCTTCCTCTCAACCAAAATTAATTGAGTATGATTCTTCTCATCGATTTACGAGTTACCGGATTTAATATAAATACATAGATGGGGATATGTTTTCTGTAGGATTCATTGACATAATGTTTTGAGGTTTTAATCGTCTATTTTACTCCATTTATCATCTCTGAGAACACATGCATTGTAATGGCCAATCGCGTGAGGACTGATAATCTCCGGATTTATGACATTGATGATACCTGATAGATGATATGTTGCATCGTGTACATTCAAAATTTTAGGGTAAGCATTCAATGATTCTTGTTTTTTGTTTTGAGTTTTCAGTTACGCCTGATAACTTGAGGTAAAATGGGGATAATCCCATTTTACTAAAGATGAAAGAAAGGTGAATTTGTTTTATATCGAAATATCTCGAAACTCCCTGACCGCTAATCCTTAATTCTGATTGGTCAATATGTGACACGAAGTTATTCACAAAAAAAACGCGGCATTTTCAAATTCTTCAGTGACATAATTTCAAATTCTTCAGTGGTAAATTTGTTTTTCACGTCATATATATATATATATATATATATATATACATTTTGCACGCAATTACAACTGGCCTCCGCTATATCAAACAGACGTAGTCGCCTCCGATTTTTGAAAATTTTTCGGTCCCCCGCTCGAAAAACATACTCCTTCCGGGTTAAATCCCTCTGGGTTTTAACATTGCGAAATGTGTGTGGTGTGCGTGGCGTCCTGAACT
>NW_021680502.1:310906-312277 GCF_001412515.2 Diachasma alloeum | reverse complement strand
ATATATATATATATATATATATATATATATATTGTGACCTTTCAATATTCAATTATTATTATCTCCTAAAAGGGGATTTAGAACAATTAAATAAGGAGGACAAATGAGGGATAAAATTAACTGAATATCTATATTTCCATTAATTTACATGATAGATCGTCGTGAGACGCTTAAAATGCCTTTTACTTGGATCTAGAGTCATGGGTAAGGCCAGGCAACTTTTGTACACGTAAAAAGGGGATGACTCTAACGCAGGAAAAAGGGGAGAAGCTAGTCGTGTCGAGGGAATGCAACTAAATATCCAAATAATAACTAAAGGGGAAGAAACAAGAGAGTGTAGGCTCACCGCTGGAGGGGTATGAAAAGGAATACTTCTTGAGGCGAGGGGGAAATAAGGGGGATAACTCGTACTCACGACTTCCAGTTAAGGGCTAATCCAGGTCCTTCAGCGACTCCTGCGATTGAGCCTTCGTTCCTCCTTTCAGACTCCAGGGGCACAGTATTTAGAGCCGGGGTGAGCTCGGACACCAAAAATCCTCTTTACTCGAACAAAATCCAATGTACCGACTTCGGGGTATGTTCACTTTCTATTCACTTGACTTGGGGCGCACGTGGCAGTGTCCAGGACAGCGGTTACATGAGTGACGGTCTTTTCTTTTCCTCCGCGATTCGTGGGGGTTCGTCAGGTGTCGAAGTCCTTCGGGTTTTAATTCGGGAGCAATCGGGGCCAATCAGCACGGGTGAATGGTGACGATGACCACAATCCAGGGATGTCTCGCAAGGAATTATTCAGGTGTTGAATATTCGGGGGTCCAGTATGGGGAATTTTCAGGAGGCGATGGCTTCTCCAATTGATCGGGTGGGGCCGGAACTAATGTCTTCCTTCGGCTGATGTCTTCGTGATGTCCAGGGGCGGGAGTAGAGGGGCGATGAGGGGAAAAGTCTGGGGAAGGGGTATCCAACGGTGGCGGGATTTACCTTTTAGGGGCAGTGTGTAGTGGGAAAAAATATGTAGAAGAATAATAAAAAATAAATGAATATGCCTCGTCACAGCTGTCCCGGGGGTAGAGAATACGTAGGGTTTCAACAACCCTGCGTTGAACGATTCAAACCTTTTACAACTAATTTTCCAGGCTACTGCTACAGGGGAAGAGAGGCTGGAATGAAGGCTCAGACGATTAGGAACAAATTTTACTAATCATTTCACCTATCATACGGGGTATCTCCCTACATTTTTCCTTATTCACTAATAATTATTTTTANATGGGGGGAGGGTATCTGACTTTTTGCTACCTGAGGAATATAAGCATATGTGGGGATATTGCTTTCTTCAGCAGAGGGAGGAGGTCTGTACCGTAGGGCATTTCTATC